>NW_021636566.1:0-301237 GCF_004799145.2 Neltuma alba | reverse complement strand
GTTCACTACTTCCAAGTTCAAACATTTTCACCATTAATTGCAGCCTCATTATAAAAAATTATGCTAGTCTTGGACTCGGGTAAACTCGAATCACAAGTATATTTAAAACTTGTCCGCACGAGTTGCACTCGTCGTACGTACCCGCATGTGTGCCATATATCCTTACGATGTTTCTTAGAAGCTGATGTTTTTCCATCACTCATGGGATTCAGCAGGCGTCCCACGTTCTGGAAGAGAACCCTCTGCTTCCTATACATGTTTTTCTGCAACTTCTCAGCATCCCCTTAACAGAATAATCACCTCCCATCTCTAATCTCGAGAGTTTTGCCGACACTGTGTCTAGTATCTTCTCTGTAATGTATCTTAGAGTGCGGCATTATGCGGGTTTATACGCTTTTGTTTATACTGACTTAAATGTACGGTTCTTCACACTGTCCAATGCCGCAGTAAAGTTTAGCGTCAGTTAACTGTTCACGGAGAAATTTACTAATGGTGCAGAATTTTCTTATTCGTGATGATTACAAATGAAACTTATTGCCTTGCATGGTGACAGTATTAAATTGCCAACTAATAACATGTACTACAAACTCCGAGTATGGCATTCTATTGATGGAACGTGAACATTTGTATTAAGTGGCTTGGCCGGGTTGATGATAGAAAGGAACAAGACCTTGGCTGTCGGCAAAGCAGGCGTGTATTGGCGGGTTTCACTTTGTTTCAGGGTCAGAGAATCCTAGCTAACTTCTGAATGGCAAATTGATATGTATGTGCAGCCACAGCGTCCTTTTGGACTCTAGCTTCTGAATAACACTGAAACGTTGCAGATTTTTCAAGTGTTTCTGTGTGTCTGTATGTTTGTCTATTATATAAATATATTTTTTTTGTTACAATGTTTGTCTATATTATATGTGCAGAGGATGAGCAAAACACAGGGCCCAGAAAACACAAAAGTGGGCAAGGAGGGTTATTGATAATTTTGTTTCATTGCTGTTGGATTCGTGAGTATTTGTCTAATCAATAATTCCTATATGCAACTAGTATATAGATTGGCAATTCGTTCATTTTATTTACTCATAATAACGCATGTTGTTGTTATACATACGTCCATCATCAGTATGTGATAATCAATTAAGATTAATATGTTGTCGTTTCTCTATCTGTGTGTGCAAAGTAATATAGCAGCAGTTCTTAGAGGATAACATAAGAAAATTATATTGAAGCGTTTGTTACTTATTATTCGTGTCTAATCAAAGAGTGGTTGATCTCCAATCAAGTCATCAGATTGCTGTCTTTTAATCGGTGGGTAAAAAAATAAAATAAAGGACCACAAATTGACGTTGTAAGACAAAAGTTTCGGTCAGCAATATAATATGCGGTATCCGAGGATTTTATGAGCATTCAAGTGAATGCATACGCTAGGAGAGCATATATATTAAATTACAGATCTAATTCAATTAACACAGCGCAAGCATTACTATTATATGTAGAATGTAGAAGCATAATTGATCTGTGTAAAGGAATCTAATTGATGAGACCACACCACGCCCATATATAGGTTGCACAGAGAGGAATTGGATGAAGACAAAATGTGAGTGGGGATGATAATAGAAAAATACTCACATTGAATTATATGAGTCGACGTAGGCTGGGCCCATCAGAACTGTATCAGAGAGTGCCTCAGACCAAGGAACAGTAATATCTTGAGAAGATTTTACGTACGTGTCTGTTTTAATGGAATTACCGACTTGTAACTGGAACATTCAATGAAGGGAGCCCATGCCCTCAGGTTTTATCAGAACCCTGACATTATGGCACCAGACATATGGTACAGTATGTACTTTGTGGTACTTCAATGCCATGCACTAGTTCGGTTCCTTTCAGTTTTCAATCAACACTATTCAACATGATTCATGTCCCCTCCAGCCTTGCTTCGATCTTCACTGTCTTAAATTATAGATCATGGCCATATCATTTTTCTTCTCCCCGCTGTAATATCCCCAATGTTTGGGTTAATAGAGTCAGAATTAAGTTATAAATTTATTTATAAAGTTTTCACTCATATAAATAATGTTGCCTTGGAAGTTTTTATGAGCTTGATGTGACCCCAAAAGTTTCAAAACGCAGCAACTTTTACCACTCCATTAAAAATTAATATTTTTAACAGCACAAGTTGTTCTATTTTAACATTTCTGAGACAATCTTGAACTAGAAAAAAAATTTCAGGACATATTTACACTTTAATCGTCATTAAAAGTCCGGGTGTGTCCCTCTTTTGTTGTCATTTATTGATTTAGAAAATAGACACTTGGGATTACTGTTGGAGTAAGTCATGACCTGTGTTGTCTGCTGAACATTGAAACCCCACTTTTATGCAGCAGAATTATTGCTGATTTAATTAAGTCATATGTGTTGTGTGTGTGTGATGAAAGCGATTAGTTTAACTGAGGTCCATATTAAAAACAAGTTAGTGCCAAACCAATGTACTCCTCCGGTCCTAATTATAAGACCCAATTGACTTATTTGAGGAGATTAAGGAAGTAAGTTAAGTTGGTTATTTATAATAAATAAGTGTTGTCATTCCTAAAATATCCTTGCTAATTAAGATATTGGCTAAAACTACATTATTAGAAGGATTATATTGGAAAAAAATGCATAAATATAAGAGACAAAATGGATTGGGGTCTTATAATTAGGACCAAATAAAAAGTCAAATGGGGTCTTATAATAAAGACCGGAGGAGTACTGTATTTAAAAAAAGCAAGGCATAAAGCTGATGACGACTATGCTTACTTTCCTCTGTGGATATGCTTAGCTTTTGGTTTAGGTGAAGTCTTTAATTATTTATTTAAAAGCAAAGAAGTGATGGTGATGATCAAAAAAAAGAGACAAACTTTTCAATCAAACCAGATAAACATGAAAATGTATGGCCTTAAGCTTTTCTTATACTAAACAACTAGCTAGAAATAATAATGTCCAGGATCTCATCATCTCTTCTTCCCCAAGTTAGATGTACGCACTAGAAGAATATGATGATGATGATGTGTTCGATGGATATAATACAATGAGCTAATTAAGATATTATTGTTTAAGCAAAAGATGCCTTTTCTGCAGTTCAATCCACATTAATTAATTAGAGCCGCTAGCTATATCTTTTGAAGTTATTTGCACGCATGGCCGACGCTGTCTTTTATTGACGAGGGCCCTTTTGGCACCTTGTATCTGGTAGTGTACCATTCACAAAATTAAAATGGTCTTTTTTAGTGCACGAAAAAAGCTTGAACACTAATGCTTTGTATAAGAAAATCCTTTGTCAGTATATAATACCATGTAGCTTTATATATAAAAACATCAAAGTTGTTGCGTCGTTCATATACAAATGTGTGCATGGGGAACAATATATATAAACTGCTCTTGAAAATTTTGAAGGGTATAACTTAGGTCTCAATCAAGTGGGTTCAAGAGGCCTGACCCACCAATTTTATTTCATGTTTATTATTAATTATATATAACTTCACAATGTATCTTTTGGTTATTAAATGGGATTCGTGCAATTGTAAAATATTGATGAGATAGTACGTACGTGTTCATCATCATAAAATTGAGAATGGGATTGATTTTGTCCGCCCAACTTCTACTTTAATTATCCCCCAATAATCTTGCCCTTCACTTTCAGACAATATTCCTTTTTGAATGGTCTTTTCAATTTATTACAAATAAGCTGAACCTAGTCCATGATAAAAAGAACCGGAAACCTACAGATATATATTGAATGGACGACACAGCCACTATTCTGGAGAGCACCAATATGTTAATTAAATATACGAGCTAACCCACCTAACATAATAATTTGATCATATATATATATTATATTCATGACTGTGGGGATGCCTGAATGAATTCCCGTCACTCAAGTCTATAGATGTTAAAAGGATAAGGCAAAGGCTTTGGAATCTGCTTTATAGCAAAAGAAGAAATAAAACTGACCTTAAAATAAACAATGACAAGCAACTAGGTACCTCCTTTCCCCTACTTATAAATATATGCTGGTGGGGGAATCTCCTGAAGCTTTTACTGATATTGAATTTGATTGCCCACAAAAAGTTAACTTGCACTACGCCCAGGGCTTCATTAGGGTGGAATCTAGCCTTCACCACCATATTTTTGTTCCTATATGTATATAGGTTATTTTTGGCCACCATATATTTATATAGGTACATTCTAATGCTTATTATACATCAGTTATAATTTATTCTCACATGTTAAAAAATATGTTAAAATTCAAGTAAAAAACATCTTAAAATTGATAAAAAGTTTTTAAATTTATTCTGATTAAAATTCCCCCTCTCTCCATATTTATAGATTATCATCACACCCCTCTCTCTTCAATAAAAACTAATAAAGATCAGATTAGAAGATGATCAATAAATACCTTATAATTATAAATGACTTATAATGAGAAAACAAGATGATCTTCCAATTCCATATATATTATATGTAGGACATAATTTTTGAGAATAACATAATCATATTTACAAAACATTTTTTAAAAAAAAGTCTGATATTTTAACTTTTTTTTTTTATTTTTATCAATAACATTCTATATTATCGCCTTAATTATATATGCTCGCTCACCCATTTCTCTTCGCGAATAAATGTATTTCTAGAAATAATATAAGATACATTTTTGTAAATTTGTCAGTTATTTTTATGTTAGATATATCATTGGAAGGAGTAGGTTTGAAGGCCAGCGGCTTAAAATAGTCAACCGGAATGGCATCTGTAATAGTGGATGCCTTGAGACGTCGCCACGTGGATGATGTGATGATGAGACGGCGACTTCCAGTACAACTGAAAAGTTGCCACTTCCCACAGCACAGGTATCTTTTGTGTTATCTATCTATCTATTTATTTATTATTATTATATTATTACTGCTACTTTACCAACGTACAAAAGTTCAGGACCCTGTTAAAATAACTTATAGGTAATTTATAAATGATTTTTTAATAATAAGTTATGAAATACAAAGTAAGTATGTGAAAAAAATTTTATCTCGATTTACATAAAATATGTTTATAAGAGATTTTTTAAGTTCTTCCAGACAAGCATCTAATGTCTTAGCCGTAGAGTAAGCAATAAAATGAGCCAAGATTCGAGCGCTGCTTAATGCTTATAAAAATGCTAAATATCCTCAATAATCAAAAGCACATCCCACTCGTGCGTACGCGTACGTGCCCCAACAAGCTTTCTCTACCATAGTGCTTAATTAACAAATCATTGTGTTTAGAGTAATATTTAGATCAAAGTTATGTTTTTTTCCCCAAAGATTTTTTAATCTCAAAGAATTAATAAAGATAATGAATGTTACTCCTCCGGTCCTAATTATAAGACCCAATTGACTTATTTGAGGAGATTAAGGAAGTAAGTTAAGTTGGTTATTTATAATAAATAAGTGTTGTCATTCTTAAAATATCCTTGCTAATTAAGTATATTGGCTAAAACTATCATTATTGGAAGGATTATCTTGGAAAAAAATGCATAAATATAAGAAACAAAATGGATTGGGTCTTATAATTAGGACCAAATAAAAAGTCAAATTGGATCTTATAATAAGGACCGAGGAGTATTATAATTTGTGCTGCGAAGAGAGTGAAATATAATGAAACAGGCACGCTTGTGTGAGGGGAAGTGCGCAGTGGCATACAAGGGAAGCAACGACTTCATGATTTGAGGGGCTAGTGAGGGGTGAAAGCAAGCAAGCAATTAAAGAGAAAAGTAGAGAAGGGGGCCTATGAACAAAATCTAACTCCACCACCTTCTCGTGACACGTTTGGACTCTTGTGCCTTTTAATTTAATTATCAGCTACTATGATTTGTTGATTAATTTTGTGCAAGTGGGTGTCTTTTTAATCCCTTGCTTCTGAATAAATGAGGTGGTGGGCCACAGCATTTCGGGCAGGGATCTTCCTGAGATTTGAGACCCACTTCCCTTGTACTCCGATCACACGCCCTTAGCCGCTAAGCCGACCTCAGCTTCCAAGTCCTTTTGGCTCCTGTAAGCCGCTTCTGTTTTACATTTTTCTTGTTATTATTACTGGGGCTGTCTCTCTATTATTTGTTTAGCTTTATTGTTCAAAAGTAAACCTGTGTTGTGGAATTTATGAGTCAAGTTCCATACAAAGAATCCATTCTTTAAACGAATATAGTTATATATATATATATATTTTGTCCAAAAAAGGCATCAAGTAAACAGAATTCAAACCTTCTCGTCATCCTTTCTTCGTATCTCTCAATACCGGACATTGTGTGTGTGTGAGTGCTCAAACCACGGAGAACAGGGAAGCTCCTCCAAAATCCAAATAGAAAAAAGAAAATGCAACTAAGAGGCATAGCCAATTCTCTCAATTCAGCTTGCTTGCTTGAAATTATTAATGATCAGATGGTGATATAATGATGATAAGAAATTTATAAAACAAGCAAAAGCAAGTGAGTCCTTATTTATAATTTTTCTTTTAATATCTCTCAACGCAGACCACAGACACTGAATTGAAAGGATGAACTCAAGAACGGTATAATTATTTTTAACAATGAACCGGGGACGATTTTTTTCCCCTGCAATTATAAAGTTGAGGGTTTTACATTATAAAGGATGGCATTTGGTAATGGTAGTTAAAGGTCACTGGTTAGATGTATGAATTTGGAAGTTCTATTGGCGCAGGGCATTAATTTCTCCCACAGCATTATTGTTGTACTTTTTATTAATCCATGAACAGAATCAGATCCAAGTCCCCCTAGCTTATCCAAAAACAAATCTCACTCCCCTTGTCTTTTTTTCCCACCACTAGCCAAGCCGGCTCCATCATGTGTCCAGAAATCCAAATTTCACTCTAAAACAGAGTGATTCAGATTCACTCGTTACCTGATTAGCACGATGCAGAAACACTGGCCCTCACGCCTAGGTATCACAAATTGGGAAAATAGATCCTCCCAGGGAAAACTGCCACAGAAGGAAGAAGCTTCCTAAAGGGAAAGCAATTTATGAGAATATGGCTCTGTCCAAGTAAAGCACCACTGCAATGCGATGCGATGAAAATTCTCCTTCGGAATGTAACTAAACACACAAGTACAGTGGTGGGAAAGAGTGTGTGGGGTTCACCACACCCCTATTTCTGAAATACCTACTCAGACCCCACCGATACTATTACCATGTGGAGTCCTACATCCATCGCAGGTCGAGGTAAAAAGGTGCTCAGACACCAAATCTTAATAGTTTAGCCAGGAAATGTTGTTTTACCTATTGTCATTATCAGGGAATCAAATGGTAATGAGGCTGGGGAGTGTGTGTTTCGGAGCACAGTAGTACCTAACTTGCTCTATAGAGTATGCTGCAGAAGCAGAGGAAATACCAGAAAGTCCACAGGCAAAACTAACGAGAGAAAGTGACATAAAGCAGAAGAGGTTACAGGCTATTTAATGCAGTGGCATAAGCAGAAGAGTCAGTGTGGATGGGCTGGGAGGGAGAAGATGTACTAACACTGCCATCACCAAACTTACCTACCAGAAGAAGTTCCGAGACGATTCAGAGGAGCATTTTATAATGAGCAACGCTGAAAAAGTAGAGAAATGAAAGGGAGAAATTTTTTTTCCCCCCTCTCACTTTCTGACATGGTGGGAATTATAAAGAAGTGTCATTGTTGGTCACAGCGTTGTCGATCTCGCACCTAAAGTTTGTGATTTAGGTTCTCTTTTGCTCTGTATATGAATCCTGCAAAAGGGGCAGGGGAGTGATTTTCCCACGTCAACACGCTTTTGTTGGTCCGTTGTCGTACACATTTATTTTCTCCTCTTTGGAAAACAACTTTAACTAACAGTGGTAAGGATGAAATTTGGCCTTTGGGATAATTGGAGCGCATGAAGTGATTTTTATCATCTGAATCCAGGTCAAAAATGGTCCAAAAAAAGTGTGACCATCGATTAAAAGAGAGTTGATTTAGAGACATGGTCCCAGGTCACTCGTCATCGTACTATTAATCTCCTGAAGGGAGGCGCTAGAGCGCAGTAACAAACACACAAGACATATGCAAGAGTATAGAAAACTGGTCCCAAGAAGCCTATGAATTTAATGACCACCCGTGACTGCTCATCCGACGTTTAATGATTTTATCTTCACATGCCGTCAGTGCTCCTATGTTTTAATAACAAATTATCCATTTTTCTAATCCGATACAAATAAAAGATTTAAGAAAATCAAACAGGTTTGGTCAAGTCAATAAGTGGAGGAGGGTAGTGTTTCCCCAATCTGCGCAGCCGATTTGGGAAATTAACAGGAAACGGTAATTAGCAAGTCCAGGAGGATTTAGTGTCCCCCGGGCAAAAGGAAAAACTTCCCCTTTCATCGTCACTGTTATAATTAATCACCGTGACGACGGAGCCATTCGAAGTTAACCGAGACAGCTGGCTCATAGCCAAGGTCAAAAACACGGGAGGCTTTCATTTCTTTACTGGGGCCATAACCTGAGGAAGGTTACAACTTACAACATTACAACTTACAAAGATACAAAGTTAAAATCTACCCCAAGGAGGAAGAAAAAAGAAGAAGATAGAATAGAACTAGCGGGCCTCGGCGACGGCGAGAGGAGTAACGGCGGAATGCTTGCAGGGGCTAGGTGGGAGGCTGGACTTCCCAGAAGCAACAAGACGCTGTACGAAGCTATCGATTCTCTCTTCGTTGCTCTCTTTCAGCAACCTCTTTCCCCCAAACGCTAATGACTCTAGTCCTCTCTCTTTCAGAACCTCCTCTCTCGTCCTCCCCAAACCCATCGCCTGCACACATTCATTAAACAACCAGTCAATGGATTATTCATACACAAGGCAATTGAAATTCACTTCACTGTAGTGAAAGTGAAGGCACACAAGTCAGGAAAAATTCTCTTTCCTCATCTTATTTTTACAAGAAACCAAATAGTACTCTGGAAAGTCAAACTAAGTCTCGCTTCCAGTACCTGAATCCTTACGTAATCCGTATGGTTCCAACAGAAGGCGTTCCCCAACATTTGGTCGATCGTCTCGGAGACCCCATCCGCCGCAATGTCGACCACACACGACGTCGAACACTCCCCATTATCACATATCTTTCGCGCCTGTGTTCCGCTCGACGCGCCGTTGCCTAAGGACAGCACTAGGAGATCCTCCACGCCGTTAACCGTCGGGAAATCCCGCTTGTTATGTAGGACGTGCGTCACAGCCGCCGCCGTCGGGGTGTTCATCACCAGGCCGCCGTCGACGGCCGAGCAGCTGGTCTTGCCGTCCACGGAAGTAAAGTGGAAGGGCTTGAAGAGGCTCGGTGTGGCTGTGGTGGCACGGCATACCTTCCAGAGCTCAAAGTTGAAAATCGGCGATTCTGACGCGCCGGCTCGGGAAAACACGAATGGCGCCGAACTCTTGAGGTCAAAGCAAGGGATGAGTAGGGGTTTACACGTGTCCTTCAAGGTCAACAACTTTCCGTCCTCTCTTCTCTGGAGGACTTGCTTCAGCACGTATCCATGCTCCTGGAAGAGAGTCTCCGGCGACGGCAAAAAACCCCGGTGGTCTTAGGCTTGTAGAGTTCCGAATTCTTTTGTGATGACATGGACGGCGTCCTTAGCAGTATAGAGAGGCCTGCCGGAGCCATCGTCGGCGGTGATCATGGCGGCAAGTATGGCGCCAATGCCAGTGCCAGCAACGATGTCGAAGAAATCGGCTATTTGAGCGTCGGAATCACCTGTCTGGAGACGGATCTGTTGCTCGAGGTGGAGGAGCGCGGCTCCGGCAACAATGCCGGTGGTTCCCCCGCCGTCGATGCTGAGAATGCGAGTTTTCTTGGAGGTTTCACAGTGGGAAAGCCATTTCTGCTCCAATTGGAGAAAAATCTCCAGCGTCACCTTGCTGAGCTCCATTTGCCGCCTTATCCTCGGCACACCGCAGACAGCTATATGAAATTAAAGCCCTGTATAATATCAGAGAGGAGGAGAGGGGTCGAAGTTCCAGGGTGTACGCGGGAAAGAAAGAGATTTAAAGGCGAAAAAAGGACGGAGAGTGTTCACGCTTTGGTGGTGAAGAACATAAAGCTGAAGAATGCGAGTTTTCTCTCTCCCTCAAAATCAATCTCTCTCTCTCTGTGCACGCACTGAGCGTCCTCTATCTCTCTCTTGCTCGGAGAGAAGGAGGACTGTGAGTTGGTGATGGTGAGAGTTAAAAAAACTGGAGGAACAAGTGAGAGGGGCGTTGCGGAATGGGGCAGTTATATAGGCGACCCTCTATGTCCTTGTCTCTTGATTTTTGGCTTCTTTAGTTTTTTGTTTAAAAAAAACATTATATACATATGTATTTGACAGTGCGTTGCTTTTGTTTGGTTTTGGTCTGAGCTTTCTTTTTTAAATAACAATATTTGGAGGAGAGGGGCGTGTCCGCTAGCGGGGGAGTCATACGTGTTAGGGCTGCGGATGCACGTGGAAGTGCGCGTGTGCTATCGGTTTACGAGAAGCACAAACCTCGGCTTTTCAGTCGGCTCGGCTCTCGCTTCTCCTCTCTCTCTCTCTCTCTCTGGCCACCACCTCCCCTCACAGACGGTTTTCATCTTAATTAGGTCCCCCGCCCCCACTCTAATTAATTGGGTCCTCTCAGATTCAGATTTAGAGCGAAGTTAATTGGAAATTTCTGAGGAATAGGTTAGAAACCAGACGCCCCCACCCCCAACTGGAGAATATTAATTAATGATTGGATGGATTCAATGGGAGAAAAATATCTACAATATCCCACTCGGAACACTCATGCCAGCAGCACATGAGTCCAAAATATTTTAAAGCCACGGATGCATGTGACCTTGAGGATACGACTCCTGCCTATGAATTATGGTTGGCATTATTATCCAATCATCAATCGAGAAACTAAAAGTAACCCTCAACATTTTGACAACACTCTCAGTTAATGAGCTGCTTTTTCCCTCAACGTGTATCAACATCAAAATTATATGCATAAAATCAACCAAACTGCAGGGTATAATCATTCGCACTAGATCCATTTAGCGAAAACCTATGCCTGATTATGCTCGAGATTAAATAGACCACATAGGAATGAAGGGAAAGCACGAAATCAAGAACAGCTAATATTTGCAGTGGATGGTATTAATTAATTAATATTTGATTTGTGATCGTAGTATTTGCATTATACACAGAACACGAATCAGGGAGATCGGGCATATATAAGGCCAAGCAGCTCCGGCTGCTGGTTCTAATGAACTGGAATCCCCAATAATGCTGTGGAAGGAGAGGCATTCACGTGTGAAATCAAACCCTCACAAACTGGACAACATATCAAGTTGTATTAATTCATATTGTTGATATGTATGCACGGGGACACACACATATGAGTTATTGACATTAAGACTACCAAAATGCGTTAAACACGTAATTACGTAGGGAGGGTGTGTCCGAGTGTGACGTTTGCTACTGAGGTTCGGTCGAAGTTAGAAGTTTGGAAGTTAGAAGAGAGGAAAAAGGAAGATTCATGAGGGAGACACAGCAGAGATGAAGGGTGGACGTTCCCAACACATGGTGAAAGGGACGAGTCCGTCAAGAGAAGAAGAAAACCTCTTGGAAAAAAGGCCACTCACTCAACTGTCCTTATGGTCCTAATTTGGGAACTGCCCACTTCATTGGGCATATCACACTTAGATTACCTTCCGTTTTGCATCTTGGAGTCGTTTATGCGCAATCCATATGTAAATTCTCCCTTCCCTTTGTTGTGTTCTTTTTTTTTTTTGGTTTAAGTTTTCGTGCTGCACCTTCTTGTTAGCCCAGTGTATCAGCAAATCTCTTTTATGGAATTAGGTAGTAGGGCCGTATTTGGAAGTGGGGCTAGGCTGGGGAGGAGCCCAGCTTTGATTTTTTATTCCTCGGACGAGGGAACATCGTCTTGGGCCCTGTCATCCCTCAACTTTCTCCTTTATTTGTTCCCACAATACAAAAGGTAAACTAAGCTCTTGCTTTTAATTTTTTCCCTGAAGTTCTTCTGTTTTTTTTTTTTTGTTTTTAATATGAGAATATAAGATATATTTTATATTTCAATCTAAATATAAACACTTTTATTTTCAATTTTGAACTTTTGAAACAATCATTTACTTTGAGTCTGTTGTTACGCTGGGCTTCCAGTTCACTTCTTGTTGTTTTTGTCGTGTCTTCGTATGATGTCAGTAGCCCAAGTTGCACTGTGTTTTTTTCACCCGTTGAATAAACTGTTCCTGTTTGGGAAAAAAGTTTTTGCCTAAGTAAAAAGAGAAAATTGCAAATCAAAACCCCCTAATATATAAAATTATGATTTGAAACCTTTAATTTGAAAAATAGCAAATAAGCACCCAATCCCACTTTTGTGAATATGAAGTTGTGATAAAATGTCTGAAATGCTCCTCATCCAAATAAGATGTTGACTATGAAAAATGACAAGTTTATTTTAGCAAATGACAATTTTAGTAGACTAGATCACAATTTCGCTGAGGATATGCCAAATGACAAGGTGACTATGGGAAATGACAAGTTTACTTTAATGAATGATAATTTTAGTAGACAAATCACAATTTGATTGAGGACATTTAGACATTTCACTCACATTTCATATTTGCAAAAGTAGGACCAGTTCTTATTTGCTATTTCCAAATAAGGATCCCAAATCACACAACTTTACATATTGAGAGTCTTTATTGGTAATTTTTTCAAGTAAAAATATATTCTTTCAAATATTATCGGATATTAAATATTAAAATGTGGGCATATCTTCTAATACCTATTGTTTTAATAAAAAGAATAATTTTATCCAAACATGAGTGAAAAAAACACATAAAAAATTCTGTCAATCCTGGTTATAAACTTTCTTTATAAACTGTAAATCAGATCTTATAATTAAGATTGAAAATAGTGCTTACTTTTTACGGGATGATGTCACCCATAGGAAGCACGAGTCCATTGCCGAAAAGAATAGTACTAGCGCTTTAATCCAACTAAAACATAAAGCTTAGAAATAAGTCGACCCAAAAAACCCCTCCAAACTAGAGCCTGCATGGCTATACCTCAACCACAAGACAGAGCGTGGATAACTTTTCAGACCATTGAGACCAATGAGCATGGATACTTCACACCAGTCAAAACGCTGTCATCATGCGTGACATTGCAGGGGAGGAGAAGATGATTATAAATATCAGTACGGAGTTTAAGTCATCAACAAACGCAACTACCAGACCAAATAAATACTTTTTAATTTGAATGGTCTTTAAATTAAAAAGTATATCTTCTGTTTTAAATATAAGAACTAGTTAATTAATTTAAATATATTAAAAAAAACTAATTAAGTTAATATTATTGGTTTAAAATCATTATTTCAAAGAACTATCTTAAAAAAATATATAAGAGAAGGATTTTATATTTAAATTAAAATAAAAGTCAATAAGTTTTTATATTAAGAACTAAAGGTAGTACATTTAGAAAAGAAAAAAGCGAGTGTGTGCAATTTGTAGTTATAAAGTACTTTCACCATGTTTCATACAAATTAAGAAAAACTTGAAACTGCATTAACCTTCTATTAAAATATAATAAATTTTTCACCTTTACTCTCATTTAATATATATATTTCAAAGAAAAAAAACAATCAGCACTATAATAAACGACGAACAATATAATATATTCATAGTAAAAATTAAATGAAATGACTTATAAATAGGATTAAAAAAAATATTGCTCTTTTTATCCTATAAATAAGACCTAAAGAGTATTATTCACTCAAGTTAATAGATGATCTATTTGAACATGATAATGATAATATATAAATTAATACTGTATTTCAACATCAGGGTGTATTTTTTATTTCTGGAAAGCAAGTTGACAAAAAAATGTAAAATTAGTCAATAAAAATAACTCAATGCATGCACCTTAATTAATTCTCAAGGCGCGCGCGCTAGTGAAATTGAGTGCTAAATTGAGTGCTAGTAGTAATTAATGTGGTTTGAATGCTGGGGAAGAAGATTAATGTAATTTGAATGAATTTGTATGAGTTCATGAACTAATTAATTAATTCTTGGAATATCCAAATAGAGTAAACCACTTGTCCTCGATGCATGTCAGGCACTGAGCTTTCCTCCTTTTCATTTCAATATAAGGAAACGTATACGTATTAATCAAGTGTTATTATTACTACTCTAATTATTATTGACCAGCTCATGTTCTCGGCATATCGTGGAATCCTTAGCATTATGTCTTTTGGCACGAGAATATTTAGTTTTGTGTTCATGAATATCTTTATACATTTTTATGACATAAAAAGGGGGAAAAAAAGAGAAACGAATTAGCCATTAAGTAACAAATAATTTGCTATGTCAATAATATTTATTTCTTAATTCTTATAAGAAAAATAGCATAGTAACATATAATGAAGAGGGAGCGAGGTAAAAAGGAAGACGATAAGTGTTTATGGACTTGTTTGTTTAACGTCTGCATGCAACCGAATACATGTAGACGTAAATAGTAATGAAACGACGCTAATAAAATGTAAATGTGCCAATAAATATTTGCTCAGACACAAAATTTAGTTGTTCTTCATTAATGAAAATACTATTAAATTATGTACATAGACGACTAAAAACTCAATTAATGTTTTAGATTATGTGCATTAATTTTGTGAACGGTGGGGTATGTAACCGTGATTTACCTGCTGAAGGCCTTCTGGTAGGCACCTTCTCAGCAATATATACACACTCCTTTTCCTCTTCACTTGTGTGCAACATCTCAGAGCAAAACAAAGAGGGGATTCAGATATTTTATTATTATTATAAACATATATAAAGATCATCATCATGTCTTCTGGGGTTGTTTCTGCATACTTGTGCACCCCTTAAGCCCATTTTCTGCTTTCCCTCCTCGTTCACTCGTCTTTCCCCTCTTTCTTCTGCTGGTTAGTTAATTTGCTTATTTTCATCTCTCAATTTTGCTCTCTCTTTTATTATCTTCCCCACGCCTGCCCTGATTCTCCTGCTCTCTTCATTACTGTTCATTTCTTTTGTTTAAAATTCCTGCACCATGGCCAAATTTGTCTCTTTAATTTCCTCACAGAAAATCTAAGGGGTTGCTGAGAGCATAATGATTCGGTATTGAGTTGGTGCGGATACAAAAAATGCTTATGAAAGAATCATTTTTGTATGGGATTCAATCGATCCGATTCAACTCGAATTAGTTCAGGTCTAATATAACTCCAGCAAATACTGAATGGTTTACTGAAAAAAATTTGAATTCGAGATGGCAATGCTAAAAAAAAAAAAAACCCTCATTGTTTTGTCTTAAAAACAAGAAGCGTTTGTAACCAGGATTCTAACATTAAATGTTGGTGAAGATGTACGTACTTAAGATCATAAGCATCGTTTATATACATGGTGGGTATGTATTTATGTGAGAAAAATCCGACAAATTTACCACACACGTATATAGTTAAATTACATTTCACTATATATTTGCAATGTATAAAATTTTCATAAAACTATATATGGAGGAAGATTAAAAGCGTTGCGACGTGGATGCAGGCATCAGGTCTTTCAAAGCCAGCAACGGCCCTCGTCTCCCTTTTGGTGGCCCTCCTCCAACCACATGTAACGCCATTACCAGCTCTCGCCCTCGAGGTCCCATATCTTTCTCTAATTTGTTTAATTTGCTTATGCTATTAATTACCAACTTTATTCTATTCCCCCTCTCTATTATCATTGCTCTGAATAAATTCCCATTCATTCGCTTTTTCTATTTGTTCTACTCTGATGTCTAACGATTTTATTTTTATATTAATCATTCAGAAATATTTTTATCAAATAATAAAAAAGCCATCGTCGCAGTAATCAATAAAGTTTTCCAATAAATCACATTGAAATAACAAAGTAAAAATATATTTTCTAAATTTGTAACAGAAATCAACATATTTTTAGGGATGATTTGATAATCTGACTTGATTTTTAAAGAATAATATTATATTTTGAGTTAATATAATTTTTGTCCTTTAAGTTTGCTTTGATTTTAGTTTTGGTCCCTTAAATTTCAAATAATAGGTTTTAGTCCCTCAAATTTCTCTTTATTTAAAATATTGATCCCTATAATTAATAAAAACATGGACCATTTTGTCTCTGGAAAGATCAAACCTTATTGTTTGAAATTTGAAGAATTAAAACCTAAATAAGGACAAATTTGATGGACTAAAGATTATATTAACCCTTATATTTTAAAATAATTTGTGTGCCTTTCAAAGAAAAGAAAGTTTTTCCTACAAACATGTTCAGTTCTTTTAAAATACAGTTTGGAGGTTAAAGATGTGTACTCAACATAAAATGTAAGTTTTTCCTACAAACATGTTCAGTTCTTTTAAATACAGTTTGGAGGTTAAAGATGTGTACTCAACATAAATGTAACTCAACACTTATTACTCAACTCTTCCTCTTTATTTCTTGTCTGATTGCTCACGCAAATTTTTTTTCCCCCCTCTATTGTATTTGCAGAAAGCGTTGACAGTTGGGAGAATGGGGAGATAAGGAATCTCCTCCTCATGAGGTTAACTCTTTTCTCGCCCCTCAATTTTAACTGCACAAAATATTAACGCAGATATGTGTGTGTGTGTGTGTGTGTGTGTGTGTGTGTATTTGAGCATGAAGGATAAACTTATTAGCTGATTTTGTGGCCATAATATATATGTGTTGTGAAAGATTGCTGAAGAAAATGAGATTAGGAAGAGAATAGATGCTGTGAGGATGATGATGAGCTCCATGGAAGATGGAGAGATAAGCATCTCAGCTTATGACACAGCGTGGGTTGCTCTCGTCAAAGCTAACGATGGATCTGATTCCCCTCAGTTCCCTTCAGCTCTTGAATATTGCCAACAATCAGCTTCCTGATGGTTCATGGGGCGATGCTCTTCTGTTCTCTGCCCATGACAGAATCCTCAGCACACTGGCTTGTGTTGTCGCGTTGACTTCTTGGAATCTTCATCCCGACAAGTGCCACAAAGGTGATTCTTGATCATCATGTTCAATAATGAACAAGACCTTAGTTTGTTTCGTGATTTCCTCCATCATGTTCATTCTAATTAATCTTGTACGTACTATTACTTGCGTGTGTAGGAATGGATTTTTCAATGCAAATCTGAGCAAGCTTGAGGATGAGAATGCTGTGCATGTGCTAATCGGCTTTGAAGTTGCTTTTCCTTCACTTCTCGATATAGCTCGAAGTTTGAACATTGAAGTACCCAGCGTTTCTGACTCTCCTTACTTGAAACGCATCTTCGAAATGAGAGACCTAAAGCTCAAAAAGTAAAGATTCATTCTTCACCATAGCTAACTAGCTTCGTTCATATGCTATAAGGAGTACTTTAATTTACGTAAAGCTCTGGCATATACTATCTCCCTGTGTTTAATATAAGAGTTGGTTAACTAATTTGATTAAATTAAAAAAATTTGTTAAGTTATTACTTCTGATCCTTAATATAAGAACTAGTTGACTGATTTAAGTAAATTAAAAAAACTAATTAGTTAGTTATTTGTAATAAATAAAAATTATCTTTTCTAAAGTATATTTACTAATCAAGTGTATTGGTTAAAACTATCATTATTGCAAGGACTATTTTTGAAAAAAAATGAATAAGTATGAAAGACAAAGGAGATTGGGGCCTTATATTTAGGATTAAAATAAAAGTCAAACAAGCACTTATATTAAAGACCGGACGTAGTAGTTATTTATAATAAATAAGTGTTGTTTTTCTTAAAATACTATTATTAGTCATCTGTATTAGTTAGAACTACGATTTGAAAGAATCTTTAATATGTGTTATTATTATTAGAACTACTTTAGAAAAAATGGATGAATATAATCTTATATTTAGGATCAAGTTAAAAGTAAAATTAGCTCTTATATTAAAAATTAGAGGTAGTACATATTATGTTAGTGTTTTAACTTGTGTTTGTGTGATTGTGGGGGAAGAATACCGAGGAATGTGATGCACACAGTGCCCACAACGCTGCTCCACAGTTTGGAAGGAATGCCAAATTTGGAGTGGGACCAGCTTCTGAAACTCCAATCCCAAGATGGCTCATTCTTGTTCTCCCCATCTTCTACTGCTTATGCCCTCATGCACACCAAGAATGAAGCTTCTCTCAGATACTTGGACAGAATAATCAAGAGGTTCGATGGGGGAGGTATTTCACTTTCTAGTTCTATTGGCTTTTTAGAAAATACTAGTAACCATCTACTAACTAACTATATTTTCTTAACTTCTTTTTATCAGTTCCCAATGTGTATCCAGTTGATTTGTTCGAGCACATTTGGGTGGTTGATCGGCTGCAACGCCTTGGGATTTCCAGATATTTCCAGGAAGAAATCAAGGACTCTATAAACTACGTTTATAGGTATATAACAAAGGTCTCATAACCGGCTGGTTCTTATGTTTCTAATCAAAGTGACAATTATATATGGCTGTAACTTAAATTCCAGGCACTGGGATGAGATGGGCATTTGCTGGGCACGAAATTCAGAGGTCCGCGACATTGATGATACTGCTATGGGATTCAGACAACTGAGGTTGCATGGCCTCCAAGTTTCAGCCAGTACGTTCAATTCAACCACTATTTGCACGTATGCAATCCAGAAAGTAAAGAGTACTCGTATATCATCTTCTTCTAATATCATCGTTCGTTTTAATTAATTTGATAGATGTGTTCAAGAATTTTGAGAAAAATGGAGAATTCGTTTGCTTCGCCGGGCAGTCAACAACAGCCGTGACAGGAATGTTCAATCTATACAGAGCTTCTCAGGTGCTGTTTCCAGGGGAGAAGATACTTGAGGATGCCATGCAATTCTCAGCTAATTATTTAACTCAGAAACGTGCTGAGAATCAGCTCCTTGATAAATGGATCATAATGAAGGATTTACCTGGCGAGGTTTGTATCTTAAATTATGTCTTCTGTTGGTTCACTGTATAAATCATATCATGAAATTAGAATTAGTTAAATTCATGGAGGAAAAGATACGCAGGAAACTAACAAGAGACTGTGCCTGCAGGTGGGTTATGCGTTGGACATCCCGTGGTATGCAAGCTTGCCCAGATTGGAAACAAGATTCTACATTGATCAGTATGGCGGTGAAAATGATGCCTGGATTGGCAAGTCCCTTTACAGGTACTCTTGTTTTCATATAGGTTTTGTTATACTCATACCTTTTGGAATTATCGAGAACCATATCCTTAGCTTATATCCTTTTCATGATGAAGAAAGTCGCATCTAAATCTAGTAATTCTCTTAATTTCGACAGGATGCCGTACGTGAACAATGAGGTTTATCTTGAACTTGCAAAATTAGATTACAACAATTGTCAGGCTTTGCATGTTACAGAATGGGACGAAATCCAAGGGTATGTAAAATGAAGCAAAGTATGTTTCAATTTATATATGCTTCACAGTAATCAACAGTCATTGAGCTTTAACTCTTTCGGCAATCATATATATGAATTAGGTGGTATTCGGAATATGGACTGGAGGAGTTTGGATTAAGCAGAGAAGTTCTTCTCTTTGCTTACTTCGTCACCGCAGCCAGCACGTTTGAGCCTAAGAGATGTCAGGAGCGACTTGCATGGGCTAAAACAGCGGTTTTGGCTGAGACAATCTCGTCCTTCCTTAAGAATGAAGAAACAAGGAGAGCCTTTGTGCACAGATTCAATCTCGGCATTAATGGACAAGATTCTTCAATACTCAGGTTTATATCTCTAACTGCCTATGTACAAACTAACATTTCAATTAATTCCAACCACACAAGTCATTTTGTGTTGGTGGATCCTTGCTTCTTGTTTCGACCAATTATGTATATGTTTCTTAGCCGTGGATGACGCTCATCTTCGGGTTTGCAGGGAATCAAAGGAGAAAAAGGCAGAAGAAAGGCTAGTGGAAGTTTTGCTGGGGACCATTGACAGCCTCGGTTCGCAGATGTCCGAGTCTTGTGGTCATGAAGTCGTCCACGATTTGCGTCAAGCCGTGAGTATTCCTTATTACTATAAATTAAACCCTGAATTCAGCAGTGTTACGTTCCACTATTTTATTGATTTCCTTTTATTTCTTTGTTTTTTTTTTAAACATGAAAAAAGTGGCAAAGATGGATGTCAAGCTGGGAAAGGGAAGGGAACGGATCCCAGGATGAAGCGGAGCTAATGGTGCAAGTGATGAATCTGAGTGCTGGCCGTCGCTTAGAAGAGCTCCGCTTCAATCCTCACTATCAAACATTGATGGAACTCACCAATTCTGTTTGCAACCGCCTCCGTCATTACCAGTCCAACAAGGTCAGTGGCAAAGAACAGACACAAGAACATTAAACAAATTTTGATTCTTTTTTTTTTTTTCCTGGTGCCAAATGACACTTGTATATTTTAATTTTTTTTGCCGCTTCCAGGCTCATGATGGTGGAAGCAGCCACTTGGGAACAAACTGCAGAACTACACCTGAAATTGAATCAGAAATGCGAAAGCTTGTTGAATTGGTGCTTCAAACCGAGGATCCTCCCAATACCTTAGAATCCAATATCAACAACACATTCTTTGTTGTGGCAAGGGCTTATTACTATGCAGCTTACTGTGATGCAGGCACCATCAACTCTCATCTTGCCAAAGTTCTCTTCCATAGAGTGATGTGATGTAAATCACCATTACTCTTAGAATTAATGGCAGTATGTCACCGTACTCTTTCAGGGACAGCCAACTCAATTATGTACTAAGCAGCTCTTTTATTGTTCAAACATATGAATAAGGATAATAAAGTAATAAAACTAGTTCTCAAAAACACCAAAAGCTTCTTATATAGCATCAATGCGTTTTATATCATGCATAAAAGCAAAAGGAGTATGTCGAGGTAATAGCATAGGCTCTAGAACAATAAACATGAAGGGAAATACAGCATAAATTACAAAGAGTAATCAGTGGGTCACACCACATGACGTTCATCCACCATATATTCTGCACCTGTGCAAAATGAAAATAAATACCATAATATTACATGTCTGCTACAGCATCTTAGAACATTAAGCTATTATGCAATAGAAAACCATTCCTAGATTGCTCAGTGCACACCACTGATTCTCTGCTTCGCTACGGCGATCATCTACAGCATATTTAGAGAGAAAAATAGATGAAATAGAGAAGTATAAAGATGGGAAATAAACCCCATATACATCTATGCTCTTTGTATCTCTCTGGATGCGTGTAAGTAAAATCGCATAAGAAAAGACAAGGTTAAAATCCATACACATCACGTGGTAGATTCTTGATACTAACAGTCTATTTCTGGAGGTAAGAGGCCAGTTTGAGCTCAACATCTTCTTTGGCCTTTTTATCGAATGGTTCCTCCCCGATATATAAATCTAGAATTGACCGACAGAGTAGTTTACTTTGGATGCTTCCCACTTCCTCTCCCTCAACTACAAGGAACAAGCAACATAAAAATGGAGGTTCTCGTTGCAGTTTGATATGACAGAGACGTATGTATAAATAAAACAGTTTGCCTAGGGTCAAATACACTTTCCCAGAATGCAAATAGTTTGTCACGCCCTACCTTCCTGTAATTAACTGGGAATATGATGGAACTGGAAAAAACTCTTGTAAAGCTCAAAATCAGTACTGATGAAAGAGTTAATTAACACCTCAAATCAGCATCTACCTAACAGATGCATGGGTTCTTTGCTGGAGCTTCTAAATCTTTGTTCAGAATCCCTAATCTGAAAATTTAACACAGCGCGGAGAAGGATATCTTACTTGATGTTCGAAGAACATGATCCCGATCTCTTGAGAGATGAATTACTGATCCTCGTGGTATTTTGTATTCATCTTTAAATTGAGAAGTGAACCTACATCACAGCTGGCTAATGAAGTAATACTATAAACATACAAAAATTAGATTAAGCGAAAAAAATTATATGCGCTTGCTCTTTTACACAGATATTTAGAATAGAATTTCCTGTGATTTTATCTATCAGAAGCAAATATAAAAAAAGCACTTGAGCAAAAAGAGAGATCTAGCAGTCCTTAAACAGGAACAGAATTAATAACAGGATATTTGCACGCCAGCTCACATGCTAGTCTGTGCATGTGTGAGAGATGATTAAAAAGTCGGAGAGTAAACTGTAACCAACAAAATTTTACACAAATGAGACATAGTGACTCTAATTTTCAGTGCATAGAAATCGACACCAGCAGTTGAAGGAGTCATTAACCTTTGAAGCAATTCTTTATTATCTGATCCCCCAAATTTTTGCAGTCTGCTTCCTACTGACTCTTCAAATGCACTACGTACAGAGCGGATGCTCAATTTACCGTAGACTATTTGGAGTCTAACTGTCACGCATATATCATTTTCCATAAGATCTTCAATAAAGTCCTTTTTTCCCTTCAATTCAGAGCCAGAAAATTTCCCGTATTTCTCAGCAAGCAATTTCTTAATGTCATTATCATCAGCATAAACACCTGAAATATATTATAAACACTTTTCTTAAATACATAAAAACAACAAGAGCCTCATTATGCCCCTTTGGAACACCCAAAGCAATTGCATCATTTTGGACCAAGGAAGGCATAGAATTAGCGGCATTGAGTATTCCATAAAAAGAAGTTTAAGATAATGTAAAACACTTAAAAAGTCATTCACGGTGCAGCCATACGGAGGCAGCATTTAGGAGAAAGAACGTTCTCTGCCATTAGCTTTAATTTTCTCACCAACACACAGTAATTCAAAGGAATTTGAATTTCCGAGTCAGCAATAATAATACCACTATTCTGTGAGAATCAAATGCACGATAAATAGGGTATGCGACATAATGTCCAGCTAAGATTGCAGAAACAGAACCAGAAATCATAAAGAAAAGCTCATTCTGGCAATCAGCATCTGAGATATGGTACCAAGGAAAAAAATGCCGCCCTCACTTAAACCAACGATGGTGTGGTAGGTTGAATGTCATACCGAATGCATAGACATCAATGTTCTTCAATCCCAAAATGCTTTTCTTACGTATCCCCACCCCGCAAAGTTTCTGCGAATCGCCAAGAGCTGATGGAAAAGACGCTCCAGTCCTCGGCTCCGTAACGGGCTGCGAACTATCAGCCAAACTCAGAGAACCCCACAAAGGCAGCGAATTTGCAGAAGAGAAAAGGAAATTCAAAGCGTTATGAAGAAAGGGGTGTTGTGAGATTGGGTTCTGTGAGGAGGCATATGCAGCGGTGGCTCCGGCAGCGGCGGCAACGGCAACCACAGCAACTTTAGCGACAGAGCATGGGCGAGAGTTGCGGTACCTTGGGGGGTGTCCCGAAGGCTGAGAAAACGAGAAAGGGAAGCGGAGCGACACCATGTTTTCGTCGTTAATGTCAAGAGATTCACACACAGATATAAAACTTTATCAGACCAAAGGACTCGTAGTCCGTAGGTGGCATTGATACTCCCGTCATTGCGAGGGAGGCGTTCGATCTGTGACCCCAAGCGAGTAGCGCCTGTCACTTTAAACCCCGAAAAAAAAAAAGCCACTATAGCAGGCTGCTTAATTCTTTGACTGCTTGACTTATCAGATTATTGGCACTCTAATTATATATTAGTTATAAATTAGATAAATTAATTTTAAAAAATGTGTTAAATATAAGAGATAAAATGAATTAAAATCTTATATGTGTGTAGATATATGAGATAAAATCAGGTCTGCAACTAACACTGGGTTTAAAGAGTGGTTGTTTTTGGGCAAAGGATAGCTGGGCATATAAAAAGCAAGTAATTAGAGTCTCAAAATCCCGAGACTTGGATGGAGAAAAAAACGACGTGTTAAATACTACTAACGTGTTTTCACCAATATGGGTGTGTATTAATAACGCGGAGCCTACTTCGACAAATAGTAGCTGGGATTGGCCCCAGTCCATATCCTTCTGTTAACTACCATTCCGCTTGTTGCGCTGTTGGTTGTATTGAATTAATAATATGGATATTGGATCTGGTCTTTTGTGTAGAGAGGGGGATCAAATAGACGCCACAGATAATGACAACAGTCCCATATCAAGGAGCGCCTTGTAAAAGAGGTGAATTTTATAAATTCACTGGGCTTTTTTGAAAAAAACGTACCTGAGGCAGGACATTGTTATGCCAAGTGAAGAAGTTTATTAGTTAAAGTCATGTCACGAGCTGAACCGACTTCAAAAGCCATGCTTAACAAAAGGGTACATAGAACATTACAAACCTTGCACATCGGCATGAAGTGATAATCAGATTCACCCACCGTCCCGCAGTCCCAAAGCTGGGCTAGGCCTAAGCCCACTTGATTTATTGGGCTGGACCATCTCTTGGTAACGGAGGGATAGGCCCAAATTAAAACCTTGGAGCTGAAGCCCGTTCCGTGATTTTTATTTGGAATTCGACGCCGCAAGAGTGGGTGCCGGACTCCATTCAAAGCGAATCGGAACTTCTCGTCTTGTTGCTGAGTGGATGGGATTCCCGATGGATGGCTCCAATAACTAATTAAGCTTTTATTATTAACAATTTAGTTGCCAGGGTATATTCTGGTTATGTGACAAGAGGCAGCATTCACAAGTGTTATCCCGCATCAGTGATGAACAGTCGTGTCATTGTGATTTACGCACAGCACTTGGCAGATCCAAGCTATAATGGCGGCTCCCAGGTCACGTCCTTGTCTTTTATCTTGTTTGAATTAGAAAAAGGGATGGTTGTGTGTGTGTCCAGTGCTGTTGAGAAATGAAGTGAATATAGCCGTCCCTTGAAATGGATGGGGCTAATAAAGATATCTAAGATCAAAAGTAGGAATCATATTGATTTGTGTGTGTGTAAAAGGCAGGCCTATATACGATAATAAAGTAGGAAATCAAAGCAAGAATGATTTAGTGGGGTGGTAGAGGTTCCCAGTTAGAAAAGAATGAGTGTTTTAACCGTGGCTCAAGCGACACTTTCTTTAATATAATGATACTAATTATGTTAATAATAATAATATTATTATTATTATTATTTATAGGTCCCTCACCTTGCCACTTACGCAAACCAAACGTCCCCTGTTTCTGTTTATTTAATTCAACCTCAATTGTTCTGGCACACTTTTACCCTTTTGTCATCCATCCACTATGTGTTCGCCGTTTGTTAATTTAGACGGTGCATTTTATGATTACCACTGCTACTATTATTATTTAGCGATTGGCAGAAAAAGGTAAACCCATGCCAAAACTGTTTTTTTTCCTTCTCAACTCAAAAGGTCAATTTCAACAAATAATGATCTTTCACATAATTTTATAGATAAGCTGACTTTTTGTTAAAAAAAATCACTTTAAAAAGTTTAAATAACTTTTTCTTCCTTTCTGGCCTTTTTTTTTTGTTGAAAAAATTAAGTTCTCTAAAACAGTCCAAACGAGTTTATAGATGCAGGACATTAATCCAAACAAAATAAGAGTTTATTTAAAATGATTAATAAGTAAATTTTCAATCATGATTTATGAAATATAAAATAATTATTTAAATTAAATTTTATCTCAATTTACGTAAAAATACTCATAAACACTTAAAATAAACAGATGCAAATAAGCCCTTAAGTCCAAATAGAGTAGAATTTTAAATTATTTGGAACCTATACAACATCATTATTGGATGGTGGTGGCAAAGCAAACAATGATATGGGAAATAAGTTGGTGCAATGATAACAAGTGATGAGGAGATTATCGTCAAATGGCTCCTTGTTTTTTGGGGGGAAAAAAAAAGAGGGGGGACCACCGAGAGAAGGCCAATTTGTGAGACGCTGCCACTTGCCAGAACGGGAATGCCGACGTGCTGTGAACGGTGACTTCAAATTGTCATGACGTCATAAAAACTCACACCCTGACCCCTTTTTTTCTTGAAAGGCGTATGTTGTGTGTACAGTGTACGAGTCTCATTTGGTTATTTATTTGCTTCTGGTTTTCATTATCTTTTCCCATCATTTATTCCCCAAATAATTCACAATTTTTTTCCCCGAATTGCGGCTACGATTCTTAGGAAACAGGCATCAGTCACGAACGATTTGTTACATTTTGAGATTCCTAATCCACTTTGTTATACAAGTGGCAGAATATTAACAAAACATCACCGGCAGAATAAAAACCAGACTGCACCACATAAACCCCAGTAAAATAAATGAACAACGTCTAAAAAATTGTATTATATATATATATATATATATATATATGGGGGTAATACTAACATCAAGTTTATTATAACCACTACGGAACTGTTTGAATTAAGGGTAGAAAAAACAAATTATTTTCATTTTGCTTTTTAGAAAAATAAAATTGAATAAAAGTTAACTTATATTTGGATTGATTTTTAAAAACAAGTTAGTCTGTAAAAAGAGAAGTTATTTGGATTTTGATTGAATAAGCAAGTTTAGTTTGTAAAATTATTAAAATGAGTATGACTTTTATTGGATATTATCTTTGGTCTTTAATATAAAAACTAGTTTGACTGTCACTTTGGATTTAAATATAAGACTCTAATATAATTTGTTTATCATATTTATCTATTTTTTTCAAAGTAATCGTTATAGTAGTTTCACATGTTAAATATTCTATCAAATGATAGTTCTAGCTAATACATATGATTAACAATACTATTCTAAGAAAAACAATACCTATTTATTATAAACTTTCTTAATCTACTCAAATTAGTTAACTAACTCTTATATTAATGATTGGAGGAGGTAGTAATAAGCCAGCTTTTGTGTATAAAATTGCCAAAATACCAATCCTTACTGTGTATAAAAATGTATCAGGTTATTCTTAATCATTTTTTCTCTCTCCATGGTGAATAAGCATCAAGTAACTTCATGCTCTATAAAAAAAAATTAGATTGGGTAAAAATTGTTATGCTTTTAAGCCATTTTGCTCCGAAAGCCAAATTGATAAAAAATGATATCAAACATATGTAAAAACACCAAACGTGCTTATACCCCACCCCCCAAAAAAAACTGCTTAAAAGCCTTCCAATCGTGAATTCAAACTAATACCATGTCAATTTTTTCAATCACACATGGTCATTTATCCAATTTTCTAAATATTGGTTATTTAATATCTTTTAATTATAAATTCCTATGAAACCAAAAAAAAAAAAAACACATAACCATGTGTGATTGAAAAACTTGACATGATGAATATAAGAAACTTGATATAAGATTATTCCGATGCGGATATAGTATGAGATAATCTCCACTATTTGTAAAACCTAGATATAAATAACATGATTTTTGCTATAAATTTTCTATTTACTGGTGGTTATTAATGTTGATGATTTGATTACAGAAACAGGTGGTTCAATCTAATGTCAATGTTGAATATCAGTATGAGTGATAAAATTTATTTGGATAAACTTATCTTGTATCTAAATCCTATGATTTTCAAATATATTCATAACATTAAATATCAAACGGTTAAGAGAATTTAAACTCAATTAAACTTCCTTACAGGAGCAAGAAATCCAATCATGGAAAAGGAAAAGAAAGTAATAAGAGGAAACATGCTGCATCAAATCAAGCAAAACTAACCACAATGCCAACAATAGAGATGTGGTGGTTTGTTGGCCTTAAAAAAGCCATTAGCCTAAAGATGATTGCTTTTGGAAGAGTCAATATAACAAGTTCAATGAAAATATGCAAAAACAATAAAAACCATTAATAAGAAGGATCATGCCCAATCAATCCATTAGCGACAATTCTTTGATTGATTAATTACCTAACCAATTAGGACAAGGAATATCTGACAGAACACAAACTTTCTTTTCTTGTGCGTCATCAAATTAAAGTTGAAAATTATGTAGTTATCAAATTTTCGCTTAATTATTTTTTCTCAATATTATTGAATCCGTATATATATATATATATAAGATTGTCAAACTCAAGAGTTTAAACAAACTCGTAATAATGATGTAAATTCGGATTGTAAACTCGTAAGAGTTTACTTTTATTAATAAACTGATATTAAAAGTATATAATCAAATAATTAATATATAAAAAATTAGAACAATCTCATTTAAATATATTTTAAATTTAAATAATTGAAATTATATCTATTAATGTCCATAATTTATCATATTCAACAAAAAAATTTCTATAAAAATCATATATAAAATCATTAAACATAATCAAATTAAAAAATTTAGCACGAGTTTAAAAGTGAGTTAACACGATTTTGTAAGCTAAAAATGAAAAAATGGTAAAGTCGGTAAATAAACTCGTAAGTTTAACTAAGTTTACAGTTATTAAGAGTTTAAGAACGAGTCGATACAATTTTGTTAGCTAAAAAACTTAAAAACGTTAAATTTGGAGAGTCAACTTGCAAATTTGACAACAGGGTATATTTATAATTGTTTCCAAGTTGTCACATGATGAAAGTTAGTCGTTTGGTCCACTCTGTGTCATAATCAATAATTAGTTATATAAAGAAGACCGCTAGTTTAGCAAACTTCACATTATATTACAGAGGGTACACAAATAATTAAAGACCACACACAAAAAAACCACTTGACCTTGCTTAGTTGCAATTAAGCGGCTATGGTTATAGACTTATAGACGCAAATTAAATATCAATAATTCAGCACTGTTTACCTAAAATTACTAGACAATATTATAATCAAGACGTCATATATGTATGATATGATATGATATGTCTTCGTGACAAAATATGATATGATGTGTTAAAGAATAATTACGTTTTACATTTTAAGAGATTATAATTAATGTTGATGTTAATTATTCGATTTTGAAAGTTCAGATGAGATATTACGTGAAGTAATGTACCAGACCTCGAGATGATCAGTGTTTTTCTATTAATCATAAAAAAAAAAAAAAAAGAAAAGCTCGCGTACGTTGCAAAATGCAAACTCAGTTAATTTCGGGGTAATTCGAATAAAATCAGTTAACTTGGTAATTAGTAAAGTTAATTATGTGAATGGCATGAGATACCAAAACGAATTGAGCTTGATTGAGCGTTGAGATTTAAGAAAGCCCTTCCCATCGTGACGGCGTAATTAATCTAACGTGCATTAATTAAAAGCCCTAATCTAAACTGCAAAGATTGAATAAACTGATTAAGTTAATCAAACACATGTTAGTTTTTAAAATAATTTAAAAATTACATTAAATATTTCATGAACATAAATTTATCTCTGTTTTTTTGTTTTGCGGCAACGAACATAAATTTATCAAACTAGTTAAAATTTATTGTTTCCTGTCATATGGGCCTCCTTTTTTTCCCTCTTCATAATATTTTGCATTAAAAATTGGCCTAAAAAATGGGGCATTAAAATTCAAATGTCATGCACAATTTTTTTGAATAATATTTTGTTATGTGCGTCCACATAGAACAAAGTTAATGTAAATCACTATCAGCACTAATTCTGATAGCATGAGATTTCGAGTTTGAGTGTTTTTAGGAGAGTTACTTGTACTTTTTCCTTGATAAGATTCACGGGTTGCAAAAGCAAAAGGACTTCTATTATTATTTTTTAAATACATTGATTATTTAAGCCCGGTTGAAAGTTTTAACTTGACTCCTCAACAAATTCTGTAAAAAGTATCTAACGTCAAAGAGCAATGTTTATTTCCGGTCAAAAAAAAAAAAAAGAGCAATGTTTATTTGAATCAATCAATTAATAATTTCAATAAAGAGTAAGCAGCTCATGGCAGCTTGCATATTTCATGGGTTATAAATTATATGATTCATTTCCTATTAAATAAAGATTGTTCATAATTAATATATATTGGATCATTCATAAACATTTATTGTTAGATTTTAAGGGTTGCAGAGTTATTTGTATATAATCTAGAATTAAAAAAAAGTGTACTCTAATTTAAGAATTAAATTTAAATTCGAGCATGAAGAGGGGAAGCATATCAATAAAATAATGTCTTAACGAAATATTTTGTATCCGAAATTTCTCACCCTGAATAAACCAAAAGTTACAAAATTGGGAAGACCAACACTTTTTAGTGTTCTTTTGAAAATTTCTATTCTTCTCCTCGTAACAAACTTTTTGCAATACTAGCTTCGATTTTAATTATAAAAGCTAGTTGATTAATTTGAGAAAATTAAAAAAATAAGTTAAATTAGTTATTTGAAATAAATAGGTGTTGTCTTTCCTAAAATATCCTTGCTAATCAACTATATTGGTTAAAACTATCATTATTAGAAGGATCACTTTGAAAAAAATACATAAATATGAGAGACAAAATAGATTGGGTCTTATATTTAGAACCAAAACAAAAATCAAATAATATCTTATATTAAGGGTCATAGCTCGTATTTAATTTATTCCGTTTTGGAATCATGTCGTTAAGTGAACCCAAAAGAGGTTGCTTGTTCTCCTTATTTCTTGTTTTAATTTTTTTGACCAAATATTCCTTAATGGAAGGAAAAATTGCAGTTAAGGATAAAAAAGAGTGTATTCATTTGTTTTAAAAAATTTAGAGAAATCTTTTTCTCTTCGTTAAGTTGTAAGAGAAATTTTTTTTACAAAAAGCGTACTAAAATAAAAAAATCAAAGTCAATTAGACTTCATAAAATTCTCAGAGATTGATGAAATTTACTATTCAAAAATACCTCCAATAAAAAAATGTCCCAAAGAAAATGTATTCACCGAATTGTCAGTGAAAATATTTTTTAAAAAATATACTAAGATAAAAAAATCCAAACCAATTAGACTACATGCATTTTTCACAGATTGATGAAATTATTTTTCAAAAACACCTCCAACTGAAAAAAGAAACATCCCATGGATTTTTTTTAAAGTTTGATGACAATGACTTTTTTTAAACTTTGCAAGTGAATAAATATCATATGATATCCTTAGCATTATTTACAAATAGACATCTTTAACTTTGCACTCGAAAATCTTTTGCTCTCTGAAGCCTCAAAAGGGATATCCTTAATCAAATAAAAAAAAAGATATAATTAATCCTTTAAGCTAAAATATTAATTAAAATATATTAAAAAGTAAGTTAAACAATTTATAATTTTTTACACATTGGTTTTGTTAATTTTTTAAGAAAATTTTATATGTAGATTTTAAAATGAAAGAGAATATAAATTCTTTATTTACCTAAATTCCTATATTTAATTTATCAAAGAAATCAATAAATGGAACTAAAATAATCGAAAAGCAAAGACATGTTAAAAAACAAACAATTTTTAAGTATTTTTTTCCGTAACAAATGTTCTTTCACCGCGATATATATGATAAATAATAATTTCAAAGTTTTTTTAGATTTAATTTAAACTCTTCTAAAATGTGAAAAAAGAATTTGATAAAACATGTAAAGAAAAACTATGATGAGATTTATTTAAGGAAAAATGATAAATAAAAACCTCCCAATATATGAAATTACGATTTGGGACCTTCAATTTGAAAAATGACAAATAAAAACCTAGTCTCATATTGCAAATACGAAATCTTAGTGAAATGTCTGAAATGCCCCTCAGCCAAATGACAAGTTGATCATAGGAAATGACAAGTTCACTTTAACAAATAATAATTTCATTAGACTAAATCACAACTTGACTGATGAGGGTATACTAAATGATAAGTTAACTATGAGAAATAACAAGTTCACTTTAACGAATGACAATTTCAGTAGACCAAATTATAACTTAACTGAGAGGTATTTCAGATATTTCACTAAAATTTCATATTTGCAATATAGGACCGGGTCTCTCGTGACAATTTCGCTTATTCATGTGACTTCTTTGTAATTTTAATAATTCAAGAGTTTTTATCTGTCATTTTCCCTTTATTTAAGAGTATGATTTTTTTTTTTAAATAAATTCTGTTTGACAGGACTTTCCGCGGCAAAAAATAATGGACCAGCGAGTAGTTTAAAATCGTCTTCATGACCCCCACACGTATCAATTCACAAATGGCAAGCAACACGAAGCATTTTTGAGTGGTCGACACATAATCAAAAAGGGATGATTATGTGTGAATAATTTCAATTTATATGTTGGCAAAAAAAAAGTCAATTTTTGTGATTTCAAAAATTATTAATAACAGATGCTTCAAGTAATCCTTCCAGCGATACAAAAAAAGATATCAATGCATATAGTAAATAATAAATACTACCTTCGGTCCTTAATATAAGATCCCGTTTGACTTTTTGTTTGGTTCTAATTATAAGACCCCAATCCATTTTGTCTCTCATATTTATGTAATTTTTTTCAAAATAGTCCTTCTAATAACGATAGTTTTAACCAATACATTTAATTAGTAAGGATATTTTAGGAATGACAATACTTATTTATTACAAATAACTAACTTAACTTACTTCCTTAATCTCCTCAAATTAGTCAACTGGGTCTTATAATTAGGACCGGAGGTAGTAATAAACATATATTCAGTAAAATATTAAAGCAAATAATCGCTACCAACCACTGTTGGTCTCGCCAAAATGATTATATAGTCTGGTTATCTTTATAAGGTCTAAATTGTTAATTAACCCGATCCTTTTTATAAAATACAGTTTTAGGTAATCTGAATATTAAATAAACTTGATTACCTCTAATTAATATTGCAATATTTTTTTGGGTACGAACTAATTGCAATATTTTTTTCATATATATATATTTTTAAAAAATACTCAGATCAAATTCATTATATACATTATATTAAGTTCTCCAATTTTTTTGCTAGTGTCAAGTTTTCTAATTACGCATGATCATGTGTCCTATTCATATAATAATTTAACATGATAAATATGAAAAAATTAGCTAAGCAAGTGTTATGAGTCCCACATTAGGGAATCTCATAAGTGTTGTGGGGTTGATAAGTTCAATGGGCTCTCCCTCCTAATAGGCTAGTCTTTTGGGATTGAGCTCTCCCCTTGGGCTTATACTCATCACATTGATGCTTTCATTAAGAGTCGACGAACTAGAAAGAGTACCTGGTGAGTCTTCTGATTAGTAAGAAGACCGAATGCAGTGCTGTAGAGTCCGACAACGCTCGAGGGGGGTGCTCTGTTATGAGTCCCCCATTAGAGAATTTTACAAGTGTTGTGGGGTTTATAAATTCAATAGGTTCTTCCTTCTAATAGGCTAGTCTTTTGAAATTGGGTTCTCCCTTTGGGCTTATACTCATCACAGTAAGATCCATTTTTTTTATTATTATCTCTCACTCACTCTCTCACACTTACCTTCCTACCAATAGAGACGTATTTGGAAAAGTATATTTCTTATATGAGTATTTACCGTGGGCAGACAAAATATATGAGTATTTATTTTAATATTGTTAACAGATTTCTTAAACATTATTTAAATCTTATAGAAAGAATTGAAGAGCAACTTCTTAAACAAAATCTCATGTTGAAGTTTGTATGAACTGAGGATAATTATATGAAAGATCGCACAGTTATTTAAAGATAAAATAAAATTATAAAGTTTTGAAGAAGAATAATTAGGATAAATGAATTCTGGAGAATGAATAAAATGAAAAGAGGGAAGAGGTGGGGGGAAAAGGACCGGAGTGCCCTAGGATGATCCCATGCACCCATTAGCGCGAATCTCTTGAGGAGTCGTTTCTGTCTGCTTCCTTCTCATCCTCTTCTCTTCTCCCCCACCATTTTCTTCCCTTTTTATATGCCCTTCCCATTTCACTCCCTCCCTCACTCCCCATCATGTCTTCCTCCTCTTCCCTCTTCTCTCTCCCCCCCCTCTCTTTTCCTTCCTCCTCCTCCAAATCCACCCTCCTTCTCGGTAAGTATATATAACTTGTATATGTCTCTATATCTTCTTCTTCTTCTTCTTTATTACTTTCTTCTCTCTTCATATGTATGCATCCTCCCGCTCCGTATATAGATAGCTCCAACCTCAACCAGCCCACTCACACTTGCGCTGCCTTGTTTTATAATGTGGCGCATTCGTATATTTAAAAACCAAATAATCAGACAAAATCGTCATCGTTCGTATATTCATTTTTTATTCCAATCTCACTTTGTCTGTTTATTATCCAAACGGTGAATTCTTTTTTTGTGGAGATTTTCTTTTATCCCCCAGTTGAAAGCTGAAAGCAATATGGCACTGTACTCACCTTCCAACCAGGAAAAGTATTCAAGACTCTGCTTGATTCATATATATGATTGTTCATTTTATATATATACAGGTGTGGGGCCATCTGAAGCCAAACACAAACAAGTGCCCCTTGGTTTTCGCCTAAGATGCAGGGCTATATTCAGACCTGCACGGACCCAAGGCATGCCAGTTTCGATCCTCTTCATGTTTTTGTCGTTCCTATGAATTTCTGATAAACAATTCAAAACAAACTTTAAGTGCTTTGAGCTGTGCAGAATGCGCTGACATGTTTCAGGGTGGTCTTCCGACGTTCAAGTGGCATGAGGTTGTCCAGGATGACATCCAAGAGGAGGAAGCTGATAAGGTGCTTTTTTTTTATTGATTAACAAAAATCTACTTTAATTAAATTATAATCACAGGCCTTTCTCTGTTTTGGCCTTTTTCTCTTTTTGTTTTGATATATAATTATATATACCCTTTTGCTGTGAATAGGTTTCGGTGAGCAATGAGATCAAAAAGCGAGTGAAGGCTATCAGATGGATATTGGGTTCCATGGATGATGGTGACATCAACATATCTGCTTACGACACAGCATGGGTTGCTCTTGTTCAAGATGTTAAGGGAAGTGGTGTCCCACAATTCCCTTCCAGTCTCGAATGGATAGTGAACAACCAGCTTCCTGATGGTTCATGGGGTGATCATCAAGTTTTCTCTGCTCACGATAGAATCATAAATACGTTAGCTTGTGTTATTGCACTAAAAACATGGAATATACATCCTGAAAAGTGCGAGAAAGGTAATTCTAAAACAGGCTAGCTGGCTCCTTTTTATGCTTTATCATGTACCTGTCTCTTTTCATATGCACTTTACAATTAGTTTTGTTAATCATTTCAATCAATATATATATGTATACGTGTAGGGCTGGCATTTTTCAGAGAAAACATCGGCAAGCTCGAGGATGAGAATGCCGAGCACACAACAATTGGTTTTGAGGTTGCTTTCCCGTCACTTCTGGATATAGCCCGTGATCTGAACATTGAAGTGCCAGATGATTCTCCAGTCCTGAAGCAAATCTTGGCAATGAGAAATGTAAAGCTGACCAGGTATATAAGATAAGGCTCAGTCACTCATAATATGCACAACCCTAGCAAAAAAGGTTTCCATGGCTGTAATTATTACAGGAGCGATAGCCCATATCTATATTTATTAGAATCAAAGCAACCTTATCTTGTAATTTCTTTTATTCTGAGAGAAAGTAAAGAATCACCTTTTAAGCTGTTTAATTAATTGACACACTGTGTGTATGATTATTGAATTGTTGAATTATGTGCGTGGTGGGGTTGGTGGAATAGAATACCAAGGGAGATGATGCATAAAGTGCCCACAACACTGCTTCATAGCTTGGAGGGCATGTCAGGATTGGATTGGAAGCAGCTTCTAAAATTGCAGTGTAAAGATGGGTCTTTCTTGTTTTCTCCCTCCTCCACTGCCTTCGCTCTTATGCAGACTCATGATCAAAATTGCCTCAACTACTTGAATAAAGTAATCACTAAGTTCAATGGCGGAGGTAGAGTAACTTCCCCTCTTGGTTTTGAATTTTCACACTTCAATCAGATTTCTGAGACGTTTTTCATAAACTTTTTTTAAACTAAATGACACTGGTTTTTATCCTCTCAGTTCCAAACGTGTACCCAGTGGATTTGTTCGAACATATTTGGGTCGTTGATAGGCTGGAGCGCCTCGGAATATCCAGATTTTTTAAGCAAGAAGTAGAGGACTGTGTCAGCTATGTTCATAGGTATATGATGATGATAATGATGATGAACTTTTAGTTTTATCAATTATCATGAATTTGAGAGATATATCAATCTTTAAGTGCCAAAAACAATGGACATTTATATCTTCAATTTCAGGTATTGGACTGATAAGGGCATTTGTTGGGCTAGAAATTCAAACGTTCAGGATATTGATGACACGGCAATGGGATTCCGAATGCTAAGATTGCATGGCCGAGAAGTTTCAGCTTGTAAGTTCAATATCATTTTCCTTAATTTCTTTTCTTGCTATTAAATATATAACCAATGATTTTGCATTTGACAGATGTGTTTAAGAACTTTGAGAGAAATGGTGAGTTCTTCTGCATTGCTGGGCAGTCAACACAAGCGGTTACAGGAATGTTCAATTTGTATAGGGCTAGTCAAGTAGGGTTTCCAGGAGAGAAGATACTGGAGGATGCAAAGAAGTTCTCAGCCAAATTTCTGAGTGAGAAAAGAGCAGCAAATGAGCTCATAGACAAATGGATCATCATGAAGAACTTACCTGGAGAGGTTGGGCTAATAATTATATCCAAAGAATATTGGACCACTTTATGTACTTTCTACTAATTAATATATTCTTTTCCTCACTACAGGTGGCTTATGCATTGGACATGCCATGGTATGCAAGCCTACCTCGAATAGAGACAAGGTTTTATATTGATCAATATGGTGGTGACACTGACGTCTGGATTGGCAAAACTCTTTATCGGTATGCAATGTATATAAATATATATATATATAACGAGGCTTTAGTTTTACAACTTTTTCATGGAATAAACATAATTATTCGCTATTTTTCACAGGATGGGGAAGGTGAGTAATAACAATTATCTTGAGCTAGCAAAGTTAGATTACAACAACTGCCAAGAACTGCATCAGACAGAATGGAGGAATATTCAACAGTATGGGGAGCTGCTAAAACCATTTCCCGACTATGATCATGCTTTATTACTCGTTTTCCACATACTCTATACAGTAAATACTGACATGAGTTTTAAACTTGTAAATTTCAGGTGGTACTCAGAATGCAGACTGGGAGAGTTTGGATTGAACAGAAGATCTCTTCTGATTGCTTATTTTGTGGCAGCATCCAGCATATTTGAGCCCGAAAGGTCTTCAGAGCGAATTGCATGGGCCAAAACAGTAGCCTTGGTCGATACCATCACAACTTATGTTAGTGATGAAGAAATGAGGAATGCTTTTTTGGAGAAATTCTACTACTACATCAATGGAGGAGGAGACTTCTCTATTGGCTGGTAAAGTAATTACCAACTCGCTTCTGTGTTCGTTTATATTCTCCACTTGGTCTTTTACTCTTGACGCGTTTTGGCCTTGTGTGCAGGAGGTTGAATAGGTACAAAACAGGGCAGGGACTAGTGGAGGCTTTGGTTGGAACCATAGATCAACTCTCTTGGGAAACTCTTCTATCTCATGGTCATAAAATTGGCCGTGACGTGCAACACAGTGTAGGCCTTCCTTCAACTCATCAGAAGCAGATTCTTTTGGGAAAAAATTAAATTATTTCATTTCTGTAAGTTTAAGGTTCGGAACACAAAGTTGGAAAGGACAAGTCTGAAAATAGAAATGGAGGATCAACATGGGTGGTCCAAGGATGCCACCAAAGTGCTGGTTCCAAAGCTGTCAATTTGATTCTGTTTCCATTATTTTTATTGCTTGATGATGTAGTGGCAAAAGTGGCTTTCAAGTTGGCATGGTGGAGGAGACAACAGGGAAGGACAAGCAGAGCTTTTGGTGCAAATAATTAACCTAAGCGCAGGCCACAGAATATCAGAGGAACCACTGTTCGATCATCAATACCAGCATCTACTTCATCTCACAAATACTGTATGTTACAGACTCCGATGTCATCAAAAGGACAAGGTCAGTGACAGAGTAAGCATTATGCCTCAAGACAAATGCTACTTTCCAAGTCCTCTTTAACTCATTCTTTTTACTTTCCCCGATTTCTACAGCCAAAAAAACACAAGCTTGTGTTTCTATTTCTAGTGCCTATTAACTCTACTTGCTCACACATTGCTATTTGAATTATTAGTAAAGTGAACTCAGCATCTTTAAAGTAAAGAGATTGCAGCAATTGCCATTAGTGCACTATCTTCAGCTTTCACCAACCCATAATTGAACCTTCCTCGTGAACACAATAAAAGCACTTGTGTCAATCAAAGGATGAGGTGTTCAGCATAAGTACTGCGTCATCTTTCAAATAATATTTCGTCTTTTAGTATAGCTGTCCATCTTTCCGTCTTCAAAAGTTTGGTGAACTCAATTATATCCCACCTTGCCAAGAAAATGCAGGAAAGAGAAGGAAAATAAGAACTTTCTTTTCCCATTTTCATTTTCTGAAGTTTTCCTTTGGTTCCGAACCCTTCAGGCCCACGAGACTGGAAGTAGCAGTACGAAGTACAGCATCAGCACCACAGAAACAGAGGCAAAGATGCAAGAACTTGTGCAAATGGTGCTTCAAAAATCTTCTAGTGACATTGATTCCAATATCAAGAACACTTTCCTCACAGTAGCCAATAGTTTTTACTACGAAGCTTTCTGCGATGAAAGAACTATCAACTTCCACATTGCCAAAGTTCTCTTTGAGAAAGTCATTTAATCATTTGTCTGTCGCCTGCCATGAACGTTACATTCAATGTGCATAGTTAGCGTGAATACAAACAAGACCATTGGTTGTGACTGGATGAACCGTTTTTCGGACAACGGAGGTGGGGATATATGATTGAAGCCACAACAAATTGTATAAATTAAAGCAGTGTTTTGCACATTAATTTTAAATGAGAAGTTATACTTCCAGCATGTCATATGAGAAATTGCCGCCTCACCAAATGTTTAATAGAAGTACAAGCAACATCAGAACACAGCATATAATACAAAACGTGATTACTTGATGGGTGAGTTTATTGAACCATCCATCTTCATCTATCAGATACCTGCGAAAAATGAAAAAAAAAAAAAAATGATTCTAGAATGACCAAGCTGACATAAGGAAACTTAACATGGCGTACTAGTACATGTATGAGCGGCAGTAATGGGTCCTAACTTGGACTCCTGGCCTAAATACTTAAAGTACTGTTATGAAAATATCATTATAATGGTACTGTCCAACATAAACCAATATTTTTGAAAGAGATTTACAACGTGGTTTGCACAAATTGAGACAGTGGAAAATTAGGTGGTAATTGAGGCTATGCCCAGTTTGTTGTGGGATCTATTTTGAGATTATTGACCTAATGGTTTCCCGGTAAAGGCAGGAAAAGTGGAAGTGGGAGACAAGGCTGCCCTATGAACACGTTGAGAAGTTGGTGGGTTGGTCTTGATCATGAAGCGGGCTTTACCAAATCTTCCTAAAATGTCAAATTAAGACAAAAAATCATCCAATATTTCTTTTACCTTCAGAGGTGTATGTATTTTTATAAAAAATAGCACAAACCAAATGTAGGACAGCAAAGTTAATATTTTACGTTCACAGTTTACCTTCTGTTACTTTTTTTTTTTTTAAAACAAATCATATGCATATATCCAGAGCGACACTATATCCCCACCATACCTAGGATTAGTCCAAATAAGGATTGAGAAATTCGATAAATCAGTAAAAGAGAGACCCGAATGATTTGTGTTGCAGACATTGCCGCGTAAACATGAGTGATGACAGAATAAAAACCAACAACACTTGAGATGAGTTAAACAGAAAAGCAATACTGGGTGCTTGATAGCGTGGGAGTCGATATGATGGGTTCAAATCCTTTCATAATAGTCTTCTCATGGCCCCCCCTCCGCTTCTTTTCTCTCAGCCAGCAAAGTAATTGAGCAGCATATTGACGTCTTTCTATAAGGAGAAAGAAAAGTTTAGATTAGATAGGATGGAATCGAACTTATCGGGTCTCAGGGCAGCTATCAACATAAGTAGAGTGGCGTGTCAAATTGTGAGACACTGAAGCTTGAGGAGGTGGTGGGGTCCGGGCAGTGGTCGGATCTGAAATGATTATAGGCACTGTACTTGCCCTCAGACTAAGTCACAGAAGAGAAGAGAAACGCCAAGCTTTGCCGTTGAGGACATGTTCACGTGATTTCCTGGGTGCCGCTTCCTTCCTTCTTTCTCCATTAACGTCTTTCAAGCTCATTTTGCTGTTGTGCAGGACCCACCCCCTCTCCTAATCATCCTTGCTGCTTCTTCCCCTGTTATCCACAGATTAACATGAAGCCTCCTTTTGCCATTATCGGGCATGCTTTGCTTTCGACTTTGGCATAACACATCCTTCCTTCCCCTTCGCATTCCAAAATTTTGGACTCGCTCAACTGCCCAAAACACAAGACCTCCGACACTCTTATTATATGTGTGTTCAAACCAAATCTTCCCTCCGCGGTTTTTCATCTTGTATTACACAGACCACCTCTCTTTATATCCAAGTGGATGGATTGTAGGAAGCAATCAGGCGAGACATGGAGTAGGAACCAAGAAAGGAATAAGAGAGTTTTTTATTTTGAAAAAAAAAAAAAAAAGTTAACAGCTTTTCTCGTTGAGGTTAACCATTTAAAGTTCGGGGCAATAAATTTTAGATTCTACCCTTACTTTCTTCTGAATTACAAAACCATACGTTCCTTCCATTTCACAAAGCCCGCACGCAATCGTTTATTTAAGAAACAAGCGTGAAATACTACTCCTGTCCAGTACTTCTTGTCGGTTCACCTGTATCGTATTTTACCCCCTCCCGTTTTTTCAAATTAAAGGGACGTGATTCTCTTTGGACCTAGTTTGATTCCTCTCTTTCTCTTAAATTGATGGGACCTATACTAATAGCATGCGTTTACAAACGAGGTAAAACTCACGACCCGATTTTGATACCTTGAATAAGCTCCAAGCCCTAATTATCAAATTTACGACTTGAACTTTCGAGTTTCGACGTGGCTATGCCTAGTGCCTACCACATCAACACACCATGTCGTGCGTTATGGGTGGGTGCAAAAGGCGAAAGTAGGAAATCACGAAAAGGTATCGTGCTTTCGATGCTTTTTGAAATGGAGAACTTTTCTTCGTCTAAACAGATGAGAGAAGGTGCAAGCGAGTCATTCAGTCCGAAGAAGTCACCTTCCCCTATCAGATTGATAAAGACTGAAAAATCGAGTCACTTTTCAGTTTTCACATGGGTTCTTTCACCGGTCCCAGGATCAATCGGTCCAATTGGATTTCCTCAACTTTTTCTTTGGCCCATACACGCACCTCTGAAACTGGTCTAACAATTAACCAGAGTCGACCTTTTTTCACCAAAAGAAAAAAGTTACGCAGCTCTCGATAGCAAAATCCTTCACTTTTTTAGCCTCCTCCCACACACTGTAAATCCATTCCAAATTCACAATCTCGTAGGATCCAACCCAAAGTAAAAACAAAGGTCAAATCCCTATGAAAAGCTTTTTAAGGAAGGAGTGAAAATAATGATTGAAATGTTCATGACATTGAATCTTAACATCAATATTATTTTTGGTATAATGTGAAGACGATATTAAGAAAATAAATTTTCGTTGGGATTCTGATATGGTAAAAACCAACGCAGGAATGTAAAAAGAAGACTGCACAGATGACCATGATAGCATAAAAAATAATAAACTTGTTATTTTAGTAAAATAAAGGACATCTACCTACGTAATAAAATATGTATGCTTAATTTTCTAGTTTTGAAAAATACTTCAGGAATTATCATTAAGAAAAAAATTGCACCATCATGGAGTTATCATGCCAAGAGCAGACAGGACACTTCACCAATCATTGAAAAATTTTCCTTCCCATCAAAACTGCAAAGGAATCTTCAGAATGGAAAGCCTTTATACTAAGGAAGCCCATGCAGGCCTAGCAAACATATCAAATTAATTTTTTTTGCCTCTCCCTCTCCCTCTGCTCATTCCCTCTTGCATGTGTACTAAGCATAATAATGTATCAATGCTGTTATCATGTCCGGGCTATAAAGGAAAACTTCCAAAAGAGCACAGTTACTTCCTCAAGTTTCTAACAGAGTATAGGTTATAAATCCAGATCAGTTAGGCACATGCAAGATGGAAAACCTACACACTTGTTTTCAGTAAAATAAAAATAAGAGAAAAGGCGGCTCATGCAATATAGTTCCTTAGAGAGCAGATTTAGTCATACTCTAATTCATCAGGAGTGATCGGCCGTTTAAGAGGGATGATAGACTTCTTTTCAGTATCACGCGATAATGCCTTCCTCATATCTAAAAACAAGGCACAAATTGATGATAAATAAGAAGCAGCCCATTAAAATAGGGCAAATACAGAAGTGAAAGAACATGGAAGCACACCTAATCCATCTTCTTCCCCGGAATAGTAGCGGAGCACTCGCCGATATATGACATAGCCAAGCTGAGATTTTAAATAGGATAGAGGAAAAAAACATAGTAAACAGTTAACGCTGGTCCTTTACATTATTTACATAAAAAATTATAATAATGTAGATCATGCACATATAAATATGATAATAATCCCAAACTATCTAAAAATAAATGAACATATCTCGAGTGACCAAAACCATAGAGGGGCTAGACCAATCCAAAAGAAATATTTCAGCTATCTCAGTTTACAAATCACCCAGGCCCTGTTTGGCATGAGGGAAGTGGGGAGGATGGAAGTGGAATTGAGGGTGGAAACAAATATTTTGCCTGTTTGATGCATTATCAGCCATTTCTCCATGGAACCTGATTCCATCAAAAACAGTGGAAGTGAGTTCCATCACTCACCTAATAGAAGCCTCCTGACTTCCATGAAAGTCTAACATCTGCACACTTTTGATCTTCAATCGTCAACCTTAGCATCTTCCCTCTTCCCACCATCTCTTTCTCCTTCTTTCTTTCTTTCACCTCTCATCAACTGCTCACTAACCCTCCTCTTTGTCCAGAATCTTCATTAGGCTTACCACTGTTGACTGAAGGTAGTAGCGGTTCTGATCTAGTGACTCAGTCTCCCTCTTGAGCAACAACCATCAACCACCTTCTCCCTCAGCCTTGCCACCATCGATTGCAGGCAGCAATGGATCTTAATTGAGATATTTTCTTTTGATCTTTGACGATGATCTTCAACAAATCTTCGATATCCTTTTCTTTTGCTTTGCAATTTCTACTTCAATGACGATCTTCAATGGCAATCTAATGGTTTCATAGTTCCAATTCCATTTTTGGGGGGGTTTTGTCTCTACAATATTGAGGGTTCCAATCTGCCTCTAATTTCTCCCCCTTTAGAGCGACGGTCTGTATATTGGTTCAAGATCTAACTGATAATTGACATTCTTTAGGTTTAATTCTAGATTGTTGTTAATTTATTTTTCATTTCCTGATTTCAGGATTTTTGGTCCATGGTTCTAGTTGTCTGTAATGGTGGTTTGGTCAGTCACTGGTGTTGGTGCTTCTTATTTGATTGCTCTTTTTTTGTTTCAAAGGATATCTTAATCATTTCATATTATAAATATGCATTTGAATTAAAAATCATGTAAGACTTCCAAGGACATACCAAACATGGTTTTAAACCCACTTCCATCCCCATTTCCTCTTCCACTTCCACTTCCACTTCCACCTCCATCAAAAACTCCTCCATCACACCAAGTGGGGCCTTGTAGTATGAGTAATCTCCCAAATTGCAAGAAGAATTAGAGTGGGCTAATGATACAATGTAAAACGAGGGTACCATGAAATTTATGCATGCTTTTTAAAAGATTAAAAGATGGTAGTCTTGTGTCAAAAAAGCCTATGATGACATGTGACGTATAGAACCCTCACCTTTTCATACATCTTTATAGCAGGCGCATTTGATGCTCTTACAAAGAGATCCACGAAGAAAGCCTTGTCACTGGAAATATCACATTCTCACTTAAAACAAGCCCTTCGTGCAAGGATAAAGCAACTTGTAACAGTTCTAAAAAAATTTCCCAAAAAATTGAAATTTTAAATCGTTTTTTCCCATAAATCCAAACTCTCAAGATGCTAAGACAAAAGCATAGTCATACTGGTGAGAGACAAGGCATCCAGATCTACCAGGGAAAAGAATTGTTTAAATCATGGAAAACATGCCAAAGGAAAGTATCAGAATTCTAAGATATGGTTATCAAATGAAGGCATGTCTTACATCTTGTCACTTATGTCTTCCAGTAGATTCATCAGTTTCTTGGCTAACTGCTGTCGACGATATTCAGGGGCAACAGTTACTGCAGTAACATGACCATGCCAGGACTCTCCTTGCCCCTCCACTTTCCCCATAACTACAGTGACGATAAATGTGTTAAGCAATTTAAGTTCCAGATACGTTTCTCATAGGTGTGCTAACATAACAGCTGTGAACTGCATCCATTATATGAGACGGAAATAACTATGAACTAGATCCACTATATGAGATTATCCATTAATCTGAATGTCTGCAGCAGACATAAAGTCAATTACCAATTATGCAATAATAATGTCAAAGGCATAGAGGTGAGTTGCCCTTAGTAGCTAGCACCTCCCACAGACACGCACCATGAGCAGTGCAGCCTTCAATTAGGTACTTTAAAGCAAGCAGCTGGGGCACTTTTTTGTCTTCACAGAAAGCTAGCCTTAAGCATTATAGTTAGAATTTCATGATTCACGATTCGAATTGTGCGATTTCGAGACAAAATAAACAATGAGAGATTCAAATCTCCCATTGTATCTTTCTATGGCCTAAATCATGTAATTTACACTATAATCATGTGATTCAAGTAGTGTTGAGTCGCACTAGATCTGAACACACGACCCAGCATGCTAAAAAATCTTTTATTTTTATTTTTTCTGATTTTTTGTTATTTTTAGGAGGTAATAATCTGGTGTATAAGTACTCCCTAATGCACTTATCACTTTCGGGCTTACCAAATATCAATCAAAACCCTAATTTTTAATTATCTAATTAATTTTGGAGATTAATTTGTCATTGAAATTTGATATGTATTAGCTTTTTTGATTTTTTGAGAGGAGTACACAACCTAATATCTACAAACTTTTGATATTCTCTTATATGAAATTACTTATATATCATCCTTAATAATTGTTCATGAATCTTACGATTCACAATATATTTTGATTCAAGATTCAGAAAATAGACTTTCCAATTCACAATTCATATCCTAATTTGATAACCTTGGCCTAAGTGCCACTATGTTTGGAAGCAACAAGATATGGGTTAACTTATAAGTTATGCCCAAAAATATAACGATATAGGATAAAATAGGAAACTACAAAGGCCAACCTTAGAAAACTAGCCCAGCATTAGAGAAAGATCTAAGAGAATGGTATAAATCAACAATCTTATTTTAAAAGGTCATTTAATCTTTAGCAAGTTTTATAGGGTTTTGAAAACAAACATGAAAACACAAAACAGCCATGGACTTCCTCTCTATTACAATGTACATGATCCATAAAAAATGGAAATAGATGGGTACAAGAGGACCACAACCATGCTGTAATTCTAATACATTTGTTACCGCATCTTGCTTCACATGGTCGATGCATCTCACCTAAGGCAAAGACCTTATAGGTCTAGCACCTCTCAACTAGGGCAAAGACCTTATAGGTCTAGCACCTTAAAGAATCCCTGTGCTTCTAAGTTCTAACTACAATTCTAAGCTGTCATCATTTTCACAGTGCGTTCGGCCACTGTGTCATCCACCGAAATTAGCTTATCAATACAAAGCATATCATGTGATTCCTAAATCCATATTATAAATTATATGATAATTCCTAAAAGCTAATGAACTATTGAGGAAAGAATTTTCTAACCCATTCACTTATTAATGCCCAAGGCGAACTAATTTGTTTGGCACACACTGATTACTTGCATCTTTTGCAACCTATTGCATGTATTATGTATAAAGAAATGGCAGAAAATTTTATAGTCAAGCTAATTCAGAGGCAAATGTACACTATTTCACATTTAACCAGATAAAAGAGGGAAACTTTATGATGGGCAGTCCCCATATAGTTTCGCCAGGAAGAGAAGATCTGATGTTTGATTTCCCTAAAACAGAATCATAATTTTACTTTTAAACCATTCTAAATGACATCTATTTCGGCAAAATTAAAACAAGAACAACTACCATAACCTAGCTTCCTAGCTGAAAGATCGTTCATTACTCCACTGAACAACCGATATTCAACACCGCCCAGGTAACTTCCCAATGATTATAAAATTTAGGTAAAAAAATCACGAGTCAGGAGGATTTATACATAGGAAAAATAAATAACTTACTGTAACCCATGATTTGGTTGCCAGGACCTTCGGCAACATGGAAATATGGAAATAGTCCGGCCATCTTGCTAGGTAGGTCATGTAGAAGGACATGTTAAACTGAAACAGGGCAATTGAGAATAAATAAATGAACAAGAATCAGCGATAAAATGCTAAGGCTTGTTTGTTTGGACAGACATGACCATAAAATAAAATTGGGAAGAAAGGCTTACAGTTTCAGTGAGATGGTCGAGATTAACGGAAGCAAAGCGGAGGAGATCGTTACAGCAAAACCTGCGGATCGTTGTCATCTTCGAAACCCCTTCACTCCCTCTGAAATGGGTGCAGGGCCTCTATGGTTTCCTCGCAGCGCGAACTCTGCAGGCAGAGAATTAGAGGATTGATACGTGTTATTTTGGGATGTAGATTGGCTAGACTCACTTCTTGACAATAGACTGTACAGTCAAATATTCTTGACCATTTGTATGATCCAACGAAAAAACCATTGCCACTTGTACCTTTTTGTTTTTTAAGGGCAAGTGTTTGTTTTTGCCGGTTGAACCTCTTGTCTTCCCTTTTTCATCTTTTTTTTCTTCTCCCGTTTTTTTAAAAAAATCATTAGGTTATGATTTTAATGGTTTACATTTATATTCTTTTTTTAACTATTATTAAAATATTAAATTATAAAAATAAATAAAAATTACGAATTATATTAAAATTTAATTCTGATAGTTTACAATGCATTAAATGTTTTTAAATTTTTTTTAATAAATAGTGTATAAAAAATTGAAATCTAAACCACTGAAATATGTTAATCTAATAGTTGAAAAAAAAAAAAAGGGAAGAAGATGAGAAAGAAAGAGGAAGGGTTCCGAATTGATGTTTTTGAGTTCTAATTTCTGTCGTCAGTGTAAAGTTGTATGGGATTTTTCCCCCTCCAACCGTAAGGTCAGACATTGGCCAGCTGGGTTGGACAAAAATAAATAAAAAATGTAATATCTTAATTTATGCATTTGAGAGTTAAAAATAATAGAAAATAAAGTGGTGTTTAATCTAATATTTTGTAAATACAATTAAATGATTAAAATGATCAAAAAATTTATTAATAAGTTCTGAATTAGCAATGATAAATATTGAATGACAAATAATAATAAATGTATTAGCGGTAACAAATTATTATTAACAAGTTATAAACTGACAATAACAAGTGTTAAATAGCCAATGACAAAAAATATACTGATAATGATAAATTTGATAACTTTATTTTCAAATATGATACAAAGGTATTTTAATCATTTAACTACATCTACAAAATACCAGATTAAGCACCGCCTCCTTCTCTATCATTTTCAACTCTTAGACACCTGAATTGGAAGATAATAATTTTGTGATGCTTTTTCTATAATTTTTCTTGAAAGTTAGCCCAACTTTCTTATATGCCAAGTTGTTATAAATTACTACCTCCAATCATTGATATAAAAGCTAGTTAACTAGTTTGAGTAAATTAAGAAAATTAGTTAAATTACTTATTTATAATAAATAGGTGTTGTCTTTTCTAAAATATCCTTATTAATCAAGTATATTAATTAGAAATACTATTATTACATGGACTAACTTAGAAAAAAATAGATAAATATGATAGATAGAGTGGATTTGAGTCTTATATTTAGAACTAAAATAAAAATCAAGTGAGTTTTTATATTAAGGACCAGAAGTAGTATTTACGATCAGCAAAACTGGAAAAGTACTAGAATTACTGACAGGTTGGTCCCTTACATTTTAACGAACTATGTTTGAATATTTATTGAGACAGGCATACATATTTAGCATTTGAATTAGAAATACTATTATTACATGGACTAACTTAGAAAAAAATAGATAAATATGATAGATAGAGTGGATTTGAGTCTTATATTTAGACTAAAATAAAAATCAAGTGAATTTTTATATTAAGGACCAGAAGTAGTATTTACGATCAGCAAAACTGAAAAAGTACTAGAATTACTGACAGGTTGGTCCCTTACATTTTAACGAACTATGTTTGAATATTTATTGAGACAGGCATACATATTTAGCATTTGACAATATCTCGAACATGATTACCTCCCATAAGAGTATACCCAAGGAAAAAAACAAATAGAAAAGGGCCACATTTTGTTATGAAATTTAAGCTAAATCATATATAATATTTTTTAGCCAATAAATTATATTTCTTGGAACTCTAAATATATATTTTAATCCACTTTATCTCTTAAATTTATAATTTTTTTTTCAAATATTCTATTAATTGCACATAGTAAGAAAGTTGTACTTATAAAGGATATTTTAGAAGGTAATATTCATTTATTATAAATAACTAACTTAACTAATTTTTTTAATATTTATAAATTTATAATTAATTACTTGATTTTTATATTAAGAGGGTGTTTGAGGAAACCAAACATAATTTTAATTTAAAAAATAATTTATAATATGTAAAATAAATGTGTGATAAAATTACCCTCGATTTACTTAAAAACATTTTTTAAAAGTGGTTATTTACCAAAGACTCCCAAATATAAGTTTCCTCAAGACGTGACGCTATCTTGGGCATTGGAAAGTTGTTGTTTTTTTGTTTTTTTGGCCAAATGGGCATTTGAAAGTTGAAACTTCGACAATTCTCGTTTCTAACTTTTTCTCCTCATCTCTCCGTTCTAACATTTTGTGTGTCTATAAATAACTCATCTGCTGTTAACTTGTTTATGATTTCACAGAAATAAATGTAACACGGCGGTTTGTTTACATTTATAATTAGTTGTCTAATAGTAATTTATTTACAAAATAATGAACAAGTATGTAAAATTTTTTATCTCAATTTATATAAAACATACTTATAAGTAATTTTTTCAAATAGAACCTTGAAACGTTTATTTCACCAAAAAAAAAAAATCATGCGCATGAGTTAATGTCTCTTTTTTTCCTGAGTTAACGAGTCGATAGAACAGTTCAAGGCATGGGTTTTTTTTTTTTTTTGCCAACTTTTACCTAGGAGTTCTAATCTATATAAAACCAGTGTTTAACGAAGTTTCTTGTTAATTTTTAAAGGCCAGTGAATCATATGTGTGTGATTTAGGAAAGTTTTGCACGATAATTCTACACGAATATCAAACTAAAACATCACGTTTTTCATCTAAAGAAAAAAGGCATTGTATTACTAACAGACACAATTGCCTTCATTTTCTTCTCATCCTCACAGTCGGTTTAGATTTAATAATTTTAATTTTTTTTTGTTGAGTTTTCAGGATCAAATAAGAGTGAGGGAGGAAAAAGGAAAGGAGATGCTTCGCTCCTCTATAAGTACTCTCGTATTATAAGTGTGATTAGAAGGTATTTACAAAATATTTGTAAAATTAACTCGTTAAATGTTTTATTTAAAAAATAAAAAATGACTTCTATTGGAGATCATAATATCTTTACAAAGCGGTGGTTAGATTCTTTTTTTTTTTTTTGGTCAAAAGCGGTGGTTAGATTCATCCAATGAAAGTAATTTCTTATTTTTTTGCAGAGAAAGAAATTATCATCCTATCTGGACAAAATTACTTGTAACACTTTTTAAGCATTCCAATGGTACCATCCTCAGTTAAAACCCCGTTTTCCCCTTCATTTCTCCAGTCATCCTTCCTGTTTGCTCCACCTCCTCCAATCATCGCCACCAGGTGTTGCAGCTGTCGTCGCCATCACATGTTCTTGTAGCTGCTGTCGCTGCCACTTGTTCTTGTAGCTACCATCGCCCTCTCCTCCTCTAGTCATAATCTAATTTGGACCTTGGGCTCTTTCCAAAGGGTTTAGAAATGGAAGTTCCTCAAAGGGCGTTTCTTTGTCTGAGTCCCTATTTTGTATTAAGAAGGACATCTTTAAGGCTATTGATCCTCATTTGCTGAAATTTGTTATCGTCTTGGTGAATTGTTGGTCTGACATTTTTACTAGTGCCTCTTCCCTTTAGAACTTGCTCCCCTTTCCATCTTCTGAGATTGTTTTTGGTAAGCTGATGTTATGCCCAATTCACAGAGGGGAAAAATGAAAAAGCAGACATATTTATTTGATTCTTTTTTGACTTGATAATTGTTTCGGTTCATTCTTCTGAGAGGATGGGTTGCTGAGTCATCTTGCTTCTAGACTGGTTTTAATTCTTTGATTTTATGATATGAACTTTATTGTTGAAGGGAATTGTGGGGCTTTTTTTACCAAAACACGATAAACAGTAAAACTATATACCAATATGCTGTACTTTTAAAAGTATTTACCAACATGCTGTACTTAAAATCATTCTTGGTAACGATTTTCAAATTACATACAAGTTGTTCTTAGCATGAACGATTTCAGAAATTGTTCTTGATATGAACGATTTTACTTTTTAATTTTTTTTAAATCAAAAAGTGAAATCGTTATTGGCGTGAACGATTTCAGCGTGAACGATTTTTGAAATTGTTCACGCCAAGAACGATTTCACTTTTTTCTCTTCACTACCATGTGAGAGAATCTCTGCCCAATGTGTGCAAGACTAATTATCCGTGCAAGAAGAATCCTTGATAATGCATGCGAGAATCTCATTGCTCCTGTGAGGTTACAGCATCTATGGCTTTATGTATATTACATATGAATTACTTCATGTTATGCTCTCTTCAAATCCGAGTTCTCTCTTGTTCTTCTTCTTCTCACTTATTTCACTCTCATTATTCTGTTGCACTGTTATTTTTTTACTCTTGCTTCTAAACAAGAAAAGCTCTTTTACTGCTATTGTGGGTATGTTGTTTCTCTTCTATTTTTTCTTTTAAAAAATTTATAGTTGTGATATACAATTTGATTTTTCATCCACACTACCCTTGATGAGTTGATATTTCATTATTCTAATTTTCAGGTGAGTGATGGGTTCAATAATCTGGAATATTCGTATTCTTTCAGCTGAATACAATGCTTCTACTTTTGAACATGATGAACCATCAAATAAAGCATTTGTCACTCCTTCATAATCTATACATTTAAATGAATCACCTTGGTTTGATTTAAACATGCCAACTACACAAACAAATGAGACACTTGAAGCTTAAGAAATTGACATACAACAACAACGGCCACAACGTATGAGAAGAAGACCAAGATGTCATACTGGAAGTCACTATCAGTAAGGTAAATAAATTTTTTTTATAAACTTAAACTTTATTTATTATTTTTACAATAAGATATTTATTACTTTTTATTTTTAATTAATATACATCTTATACTTATTTCACAATTAGTTTTAACATCATTGTGTAATTATCAACATTTTTCTCTCATTATTTAGTCATGATTTTGTCATTCAAATGATTAATAAATCATTATACTAATCATTTTAATTAGGAGAGAAGAGGAGAAGTCGTTCAGCGGCAAATAAAATTTTGAAGTCATTCAGCAGAAGAACGATTTTCATTCACCTCACGCACATCAAGGACAGATTATGAAGAAGTCATTCACCAGATAAATTACTTTAAAAATTATTCACCTGAAGAATGATTTTAAGTGTAGCATATTAGTAAATACTTTTAAAAGTACAGCATATTGGTATATAATTTTACTATTTGTAGTATTTTGGTAAAAAAGCCTGTCGTGTGGCATTTAAAGCGTGGCATGAGCCTTTTATGCCTATGACCAAAATAACAATAATAATTTAGTGCTACAACTCAATTGCTACAATTAAAAATTTACAATCAAAGCATAACTTTTTTTGTTACGTACTGTTTGGTATAAGAAAAATAACAAGAAGAAGAAATGATAGAAAATTTCATTAAGCTCTATTTAAAAAATTAAAAAATTGGGGTATTCAAATTTTAATCCAATATAAGTCTTAGATGAAGTAATTCACATAATATATATAAAGCCATAAACGTTGTAGCTTCACGAAAGCATTGTCGGAGATTCTTATTTTTGCATGTAAAGTTGACAGAGATTCTCTTGTATGGGGGAGTGAATAGAAAAAAGTGAAATCGTTTTTGGTCTGAATGATTTCAGAAATTGTTCATGCCAAGAACGATTTCACTTTTTGATTTGAAAAAAATTTAAAAAGTGAAATTGTTCATGCAGAGAATGACTTGTGTATAATTTGAAAATCGTTCTTGCCCAGAACGATTTTAAGTACAGTATATTAGTAAATATTTTTAAAAGTGCAGCATATTGGTATATAGTTTTACTGTTTATCGTATTTGGGTAAAAAAAACTGAATTGTGGTTCTTCTTTATGCCTACACAATATCTTAATTTGGAATGTGCTTTAATCAATCCAATTCGTGAAGAATGTTTGGTGAAGTGAAAGAGAAGCAAGGGAAGGATAATGGCTAAAATCCTAAAACAATAGAGGCCCCTGCACCTGTTAATTGTCTATATTGTTTTGTTCATACCTGGGTTAGAAGATGAAAATCAGATTTGTATGATAACTCGTTTTTGCTTTTATAACAGCAGGATGACTCATTTTAACTCATGATCAATTTGTGAGTTGTGAGAAAAATTATGATTATATTAATCTTCCTGGCCCAAAAAAAAAAGGTTCTTATTATTGCAAATTCCTTGAATTTTTAAAATGAAAAACATAGTCACATCTCTAGCCATCATAAGCGGTGTGTCCCTGGAATAATACAAGTACCACGATGTTATTTTCAGTTTGTAGAAATTCCAATTGGAAATAGAAAACATCACCGATTAATAAAATTAACAAGTGTTTCAAATTGTTTATAAAAATATTTTATTGCATAAAAATATAATAAGGGTAAAGTAGTCTAAGTAAAAATATGGCCTCTCTCAGCTAGGCTAGGCTAGGGTTTAGCTAAATAAGCCTAGGCCTGCATTAGAGATTTAAAACCTGGACTTAAACCTGAGCCTGTATATAGGCTTTTTTTTAAGCTCGAGCCTAAGCCTTCAAAAGGGCTAATAAGGCCTGAAAACCTTTTTAAAAGACTACTTAAAATTTAGGTATTTAAATAGGTTTAAAAGCACATGTTTCCAAATTTATGTATAACTCTTTAAACCTATTTTAAAGCCTACGTTATGTCTTAAAAGTTTAGGATATATTCTCACATACAATATAAGATAATAAGAGTCTAGTAAGGAAAAAGAATACTCAGTAACAACAATTGTTCCAGCAAATATGAATAAAAAAAAACCAATTATATGTTGACTAAGGAGATATATTTTCTAAAATCAACCAAACCCAACAAGTGTCATGTAAAACTAGATTTTACCTCTACCCGAATACTCCTGGCCTAGTGGTGACTGGCTAGGCCACAAGTGAGGCGAGTCTCTGCTCTTTGAGGGTGGGGGTTCAAATCCTCACTTGTTAAAAGGGTACCGGGGAGGGTTTTACTTGTCGCCTGGCCCGAATCGGACTAGTTGATCGCTCGGGTACAACTGGCTCAAAAGGCTGGGGCCCAAAAAAGGCGCGGGTGGATATCGGATGGTTTATATAAAAAAAAAAAGATTTTACATCTTGATTTTTAGCAGTATTATAATATTTCATTGGGTATCACTAAAACAAATTTACTACAATTATTATGCTTTAGTGAACAGCATAAATCAGGATAGAGGGAGTGAGCTAACATAGTCATCTTGAGTGATCAAAGAAAAGAAATATAGAGGTGAAAGATTTTGATGAAAAGGGTTGCGTCTGTGTGTGAATGATGGGATGCGAGACTTAGGATTATGGCTAAGTTAGTAATTTTATAAATAATTTATAAAATTAATCTAGATTATATTATATAATAGTGTAAATTAAAAAAGAAAAAGCTAAATAAGCCAAGCCTACAGGCTTGGAGGCTGGGCCTTATAAAAATAAGTCTGCCTGTTTACTTAAATAGGCCTTGCAATATGCTTAAACCTGAGCCTGACCTATTTACTAAATAGGTCAGGTTAGGTTAGGCTTAAAGTAGGCTAGGCCGTAGATTTCTGATAGGGGCCTAACCTATTTTCACCCTACTCATCTTCTTTCGAACCAAACAAGATAACATTAAAATTCCTTCATTCATTTCTCTTCACTAAAACCTCTCTTCTCCCTTCTCCTCATCCTCTTATTAAAATCCCTTCCCTCCCTTCCCCTTCCCTTCCTTCCTCTTAGTTGAACCAAACACACTTTTAAGGAAAAATTGAGCTTCAACGGCTTTTTTTTTGGTCTGGTGCATGCAAAGAAAACCTTACTCTCTCGATCTTTAATAAAAAACCTATTTAATTAATTTGATTAAATTAAAGAAGTTAGATATATAACAAATATGACATATTTTTTTCTAAAATATTATAATTATCTTTTTAATATCCTTTCTCTTTTACTTACTTGATTATGGTTAAAAGAATATCTATAAAAATAATTTAAAAAAAAATAAAATAGAATAAAACTTAAGTTAATAATTATAATAATATTTTTTTTTATGATAGTAACTAATTAGGATGAATATAGGAGATTTTAGAGAGAGAGGGACGGAGTGAGAGGATGGAAACCTCTCTTCTCCCTTTCTCCCTATCCCTCTTATTAAAATCCCTTCCCCCCTTCCCCTTCCCTTCCTTCCTCTTAGTTGAACCAAACACATTTTAAGGAAAATTGAGCTTCAACGGCTTTTTTTTTTTTGGTCTGGTGTATGCAAAGAAAACCTTACTCTCTCGATCTTTAATAAAAAACCTATTTAATTAATTTGATTAATTAAAGAAGTTAGATATATAACAAATATGATATATTTTTTTTTCTAAAATATCATAATTATCTTTTTAATATCCTTTCTCTTTTACTTACTTGATTATGGTTGAGAATATACTATAAAAATAATTTAAAAAAAAAAAGACAAAAATGAGAAATAATTTTGTACTTTAAGTTAATAATTAGGCCTAAGTATAGGAGTTTTTATTTGGGAGAGGGACGTTGGGTGGAGAAAATTGTTATCCTTTCCCCAGATCAAATCAGGAACCCCTCATTGTCCCCGTTCTCATCAGTCTTGACGGCCGACGTCTCAACGGAAGCAGCCCTAGATGGATCTTCTGAAGCAGGAACTTCTCAAGAAGCGCCCAATCTCTGGCCGAAGACACTGGCGGCAAGCGAGTTTTCAAGCGGTCCGAGATGGAGCAGAAACAATCCAAAAGCTTCGCGAGCAGGAAAAGCGCGAGTTAGAAGCCAAATCTCAGCGTCATGCTACCCCTCCTCCCTCTAACGCTACCGACCCAACCTCCTCTTCCAACACCTCCAAGCCCGCCAACTCGATCGTCTCCAACGCCGCCTCGTCCGCCGCATCTACTTTCAAATCCCTAACGGACGAGCAAAACATCGACAACCTCGTTCTTCCCAAACAAGAGGTAATTCGCCGACTCCGGTTCCTGAAACAACCCGTCACCCTTTTCGGTGAAGACGACGATGCTAGGCTGGATAGGCTGAAATATGTATTGAAAGCTGGCTTATTTGAAGTTGACAGTGATATGACGGAGGGGCAGACCAACGATTTTTTGCGTGATATTGCGGAATTGAGGAAGCGGCAGAAATCTGGGATTCTGAGCGAGAGGAAGCGGCGAAAGACAGATGATGGGGCGGTGGAGGATGGAGATGGAGGGGCCGGCGAAGAGGATTTGAGCGCAGATGGTGGGTCGAGTGGCGTTGATGCTGATAAGGATATAAAGCGAATGAAGGCTAATTTTGAGGAATTGTGTGATGAGGATAAAATTCTCGTGTTTTTTTCAAGAAGCTGTTGAACGAGTGGAATCAGGAACTGGATGAGATGCCGGAGTCGGAGAAAGCGAACAGCCAAAGGGAAGTCAATGGTTGCCACCTTCAAGCAGTGCGCGCGTTACCTGAACCCGCTTTTTATTAATTTTGCAGGAAGAGGTAATCAGGGGCGATTAATATATTTGGACTCCTTTTGGTTTTTTAGGGAAGTGTGTAAGTTCGTGGTTTAAGCAAAAGCTTTGGATTTTTTTTTTTTTTCGTATGCTTCAAAATTTCAATATAACATTCAGTTTCTGTGTTCAACAACTGATTATGGAGATCCTCTAGTAGTGAGCATAACCAATAGCATCTGACTATCTGTGTCTACTAAATACGGAGTCATTACTTCCTTCTGTGGTTTGAAGTTATCTTACTTCTGATGTCAGTTGGTATTGCCTATGAAATTTAATGAGTCTTCATAGCTGCATTCTCCTTTTTTAGTTTGAAACTACAGGGATGGGACGTATTTTTGGAGGATATAGAGTGGTCAGAATTAGTTTTTAGCTAGGAATTCCAATTCTTGAAGCCCAGAAAAGATGCGAGCTTTATGTTACAATTCGTGGTTTAAGCAAAAGCTTTGGATTTTTTTTTTTTCGTATGCTTCAAAATTTCAAATATAACATTCAGTTTCTGTGGTTCAACAACTGATTATGGAGATCCTCTAGTAGTGAGCAAACCAATAGCATCGGACTATCTGTGTCTACTAAATACGGAGTCATTACTTCCTTCTGTGGGTTGAAGTTATCTTACTTCTGATGTCAGTTGGTATTGCCTGTGAAATTTAATGAGTCTTCATAGCTGCATTTTTAGCTAGGAATTCCAATTCTTGAAGCCCAGAAAAGATGCGAGCTTTATGTTACAAGTTAATTTTTGAAAGATTATGTCTTTACGGGACTGAGTTTGAGCTGTTTCTTTGGAAGAACTTGTGGTTATCAAATTCCTGTAGGGTCAGCTTTTTGCATCGACAGCTTTATTGATCCTGTCTGTTGGATGCTCATGTTCTTAAATCATGAGCCTTTTGTTTTTTTGGTTCAAGAATTTGATAATTAGATGTTAGTTTGATATGTGCATTCTGCTAACGGTGATTTGCATCCTGTTATAAATTTTTAAATGCATTTCGTAGTTTTGTTCAAGAATTTAAATCAAGGGTCATGGTGAATGCTATGTGCAGGTACTTCCTGATGATATCCGTCAGGCGTTAATGATTGTGGTCGAATGTTGCATGAAGCGAGATTACCTGGCTGCAATGGATCATTATATAAAGCTGGCGATAGGGAATGCACCCTGGCCTATTGGTGTTACTATGGTTGGTATTCACGAAAGATCTGCCCGTGAAAAGATTTACACCAATAGTGTAGCCCACATCATGAATGATGAGACAACACGAAAGTACCTGCAATCAGTTAAGAGACTGATGACATTTTGCCAACGCCGCTATCCAACGTTGCCATCTAAAGCAGTTGAGTTCAACAGTTTGGCGAATGGTAGTGATTTGCAGTCACTCCTTGCTGAAGAGAGGTTTGGTGGTGCTAATCAGGCGTCTGAGGAAAGGCTTCGTATAATGTGTGGGCCAAGAGAGAGTTAGCGACTGAGGATATTGCTTATATTGGAATATAACGTATACTTTCTTTCTCCTGGTATGACGTAGATCATGAGCCTGTTTGGAATCACGTTTAAAAGTGTTTATAAGAAGCACATTTCGTGTAAGCTAAAACAAAATTCTTTTTACATACTTATCTTGTATTTCATGAATCACAGTTTAAAAGCTGTTTATAAGTAATTCTAGACCGGCCTTACGTTTGTTCACTTGACGCTCGTCTGTTTCTGCTACTTAAAAGCTAACTAACCTGGACGTTGCCCATGTGCATTGCGCTCCAAAGTGAAGTTTTCCCACTCGTGGTTTGAAAACTTTTATTTTTCTTTAAGATCGTGTATTTATGTGGGTACTGGAATCTCCTTAGAAATGATCATCCGCATACAAATTCGTCTCTTTTCTTAGAACAGTCATAACAAAGCCATGAATACCTATTGAAGAATTCTAGTTTTAATTTCGTAAAAAATGAGTTATTTTAAATAAATTTCAGCTGTTTGAATAATTTGAAAAACAGTCAAATTGTGTTAAAGAATAAGATAGATTTTTGACTTTTTCAATGATTTAAATGATCATATTCAATGCCCAATTCCAAGTGGATGGAAGAAGAAAAATATCTGGCCAATATAGCTTGTTTTTGGTTTCTTCCAAAAGGATTGTCGTCGTTGTGAGAACAACTTTTAATCGACTTGAACGCTCACATTCGGTATTTTCTTTTAATCAGATCGTGCGTAACTATGTTATTTGATCGTCACTTTGCCCCGTCGGAGCAAAGAGACTTGGCATTTGCAGAGAACGAATAAAAAGAAAGGAAAAATCACAAAAAATACTGTGGAATTAGAAAAATTACACACAGAAACCGGTTTATAAAAATTGTTGTCAAAATTTATATTAACCCATACTGTCATGCTCTAATTTATAATTTTTTCAATTTCATGATTTTTTTTGGGATTTTTCCATAAAAAGGAAAAGAAGTAAAAGGAAGTATGTAAGAAAAATAAAAAGCACAAGAGGACAAGGTACATGGCGTCCTTCGATACAGAAGGAACCAATGGACAAAAAAAGGAAAGAGAAATACAGAGAGAGAGGGGGGATACGCAGGCGCGTAAGCTGTGTTGATAACCCGCCACGTGGCCCAAAGCGCACAAACACTTGGCGCTGCGATGGATTCTCTCCTTCTGGCTATGGGCTGTGGCAGAGTGAAATATGAGTGTCCTAATATCGACCTCCACGCAGCACCTCCCGGTAAAGCCTACAGCGATGGATAGTTCAGTGAACAGCCCCTCCTCATCAATGGCCAAGCGTCCCTGTCCTTCCCAAATCCAAAACCCTAGATTCCAAAATCTGAACCAGGTGGACCAGCTCCTCGAAAATTTCCTCCGCCTTTCCGAATTCCCTTCCCTCTCCCTCGATCTCTTCTTGGAGAGGCTTCTCTCTTCATTGCCCACCGATGCCGATCAGACCCTTCTCATCGATCGCGCCCTTCACATGGGATCCATGCTTCTCGATGCTGCCAAACACTCTTCCCGAAAGCGAGCCTCCAAGCACAATTCTTTGGCGTGGCCTCTCCCTTCTGACCTTACCGTCAAAGTATGTGCTGCTTGTATTCTGTGGTTGATCGCGTCTGTTCCTGGATTTTAATTTTCTTTCTATTTTATATTTTTTTATATTTCAGAAATTGTTTGTGGCATGTTGGTTATTTCTTTTAATTGCTCCCTTGCTCTTCACTTTTGCCGGTGAATTTGATTATGGTGCCTTGTTGCATTAGGATGCTGCTTCTGTTATTTGCGATGGTGACTTTATATAAATCAATCTCGTCGATCTGACTGGCAACTTCCGCTTCTGTTTGGCTTCAAGATTTTCCTATTTTGTAACCTGAGCATTGAATGCTGGTCATTACGAATATAGCTTAAAGTCACTTTATTCTACTGTTCCTCGCTTTCCCTCGGTGCAGATATATCGTTTCTATTTTGTGTGGCGAAGTCTGAAGGTGTTGTTTTTCCGCGACACTTTATGCTTTAACTTTGAGGCGGTTAAAACAATGTTGGAAGTTTATGTGTGGGTTTGCCAGCGATTTGATTGTATGATATTGTGTCTGTATATATTTCTAATAATATAGTCGGGTCTTCTGATTATCCTAGCCATGAGGACGCAAAATAATAGAGATAAGATTACTTTTTAGTAGTGCTGACGCTCTATTCTTGATAATCTTTCTGAAGGAAAAAGCGGTTGTGTGTGTAATTTGGTACCCCGGTTTTATAGGTTTTTAACATGCTTGTATAAGGAAGTATGTTGAGTATTGATCATGTGCCATGACTCATGTTTTGCAGGTGTTTTCATTGCTTGATACCCAGAGCCTATGCTATGCGGCAGCTACTTGTTCAATGTTTAACAAATGCGCTGGGGATCCTTTGTGCTATGAAAATATTGATTTGACAACACATGTTCCCAAGGTTAACAATGCGTTAGTTTCCAGGATGATTCAGCAAGCTGGAAAGGCCTTGAGGTAGGAACTTTTGAAGCGCTCTGGTTCTTTCTATGCTACAATTAATTTTGTTAGCATTTAAACTTTAATTTACTGAGCAGTCGATGACAATTAAAAAGGATGTATATTTTCTTATAGTGAGCTAAAAACATGACATAAGTTTGATGTGCTTTATTTGTTTCGTTGTTCTCTCTTTTCTGCATCGGTGTTCATAATTTTAAAGTGACTCATCTCTAATGATATATTACTTCCTCCTACCACTAAATTCTTGCTCCTATTGGAATGTGGTGTTTTAATGGTCTAAATTCAATCTTCTGTGTGTTTTTCTTAGAATGTAAATTTCGTTATCTCTGATTTTATTTTTCAAAAGGAAAAAGGACAGAACTTTTGTTGGTCATTTGACTTCATGATTATTATTTGCATTATGATCTCTTTTACCTAATTATCATTTTCTGTGCATCTGTTTTGGTTGTTTTAATAGGTCTCTTAGGCTCGGTGTAGTTGCTGGTGCTCATGCGTCACCAGGATCCTGTCAGCCATTGGTTTATACCATCAGAAATGCTACTGTAGATATATCTAACTTTTCATGGAATGACAAGAGATCTCGGCAAGGGAGAGAGTCATCCATTCTGACTAGATCCTGTTTAAACCCTTTAACCGGATGCGGTGGTGCTCCAGGGTATGTTGGGTTAGACTTGAACCTTCTTCTCCGGATTTATTTTCCACAAAATAAACTGTCAGATTTTCTTTTTGTAGGACTCTTCTGAGAAAGTTGCACTTGTACAATATTGAAAGAATGGATAATACATCCCTTTCTGCGGCGTTAGCAGCCTGCCCTTCTCTCCTTGACCTGGAAATAGTTGGACTGTAAGTTTTTATTCGCTCTCTTGGGTACCCATTTCTTGAAGCTTTTGACCTAGATACTTTAATTATAGCTGGTTTACTATAAACTTGTTGCTCTTTTATGTTATATTCAACATGCTTTATTAAATTCAATCAGCATAATGATGGTTCCTTTGCTGGAACTAAGAGCTAATTTGTGACAACAATTTATTTTGTAATCAGCTGCTTATGAATTTTCTCAGTAAAGTTTTCTCAAGCGTCCGATTTCTGTCCTAATAATCATTTTATAAGTATTAGTATTTTCCCTCATTTTCCACTATTTTATTTCTTTTAGTAAAAAAGATTATTATAACATTATTGATAGGGAATTTTTTGCTTTTGTCTGCTAGTCATGTAGAACTGAGGCAAACATTAATGTCAGTGAGTACGAGCTGCCACTTGATTGAGCGATTGTTTTTTGAGTCTTCAAAAACAGGTATAGTATGTTTCTAGCTGTATTTTGACTTGAGGATCTCTGCATTTACGGATATATACTTATCTATTTTTTTCTTATTAGGCAGAGACGACAGTTTGAAAATGCAAACCTGCTTTCTTCTTGTTAACAGTTGTCCCCATCTAACTTCTTTGTCCCTTAGAGGGTTTAAGTTACATGATTGTAAAGTTCGCATACTGCTTAAGGTAAGTTCCCAAGAACTGTATGAAATTCCACATATTGTGTTGATATAAACGCAAATAAACTAACATGTGTACATGCTTCCAAAGCTTTTGCATTGTGGGTATGTTGGAGATTATGAGATTTTGGTTAAATATCTCAGTTTCTGGTGAATCCTAGGGAATAATTACTCCCTCTGTTTCTATTTGTAGGACATGATTATGTAAACCACTTTATGTATGTCTTAAACCTACTTCCATTTTTCTGGTTTTACCCTTATTTAATGCTCCCTTTATTTGCTAACGTTTAATGGGGAGGGCAGCATTTATAGCAAGTTATTTCATAGAGTCAATAGGGACATGTTGGGAAGAAATTTAAAATGCTCCTCAAATTTTGTAATTTTTTTTTAATAAATACAAACAAATCACACTCCAAAATTTTGTCTGCAAATAGAATGGCGGCAGTGCTCAGCAGACAGTAAAAGTACCCCACCCCCTTAAAAATATGGACATTTTATTTCGTAATTTTTTTAGTGATTATGTAAGACATCTGCCAGGTAAGAAGGGATTGGGGTAGTGTTGGGAAGGGATTGACTCTTTAAGCCAAGCTTCTTATATGCACTTAACTGGCTTTTTCATGCGCTGCTGCTCTGCTTGAACCTTGGTTAATGGCTGTTGGGGTACATTGTCAGTTTTGATAGACTGATAATTTGTCTTACATATCTATAATGATACTGAGTTCCTGAGAGTCTGCGTGCAAACTTCATTTGTCTAGATAATAATAACTTGGAAGTGGCAGAATCTGTAGACATGTATATGCTTGTGTAGAAAAATGTGTTTGCAGACTTGCCTTCTTTGCTATTGATGTGTGTTTGAAACCAGCATCTATAGCCAGACAATCTCCTATTTCACTCTCCCACCTCCTTCGACCAAGGAAAAATTGAAAAAACTTGACCAGAGTGTCTTACATTCTTCATACGAGAAAAGTCTCTTCTCCGCTATCAGGGTGACCTTGTTTTGTTGATGCTGAACCTGGGTGCTTGTACATGTGCAGGGATTTCAGAAACTGAAATATGTTGATTTTTCAACATCCTATTCAATCACTGGAAACTTTTTAAGGTCAGTTATTTATATCTGGATAAATTTTCTCAAGACCTCCTGAGATTTTATTTGCGTTATGATTATGTCTTAATATCTTCCAGAAACCTTGGAAGTAGCAATGGAGGCAATTTGCTTGAGGTATTGATTTTGAGGGACTGCATGCATCTGAGAGAGGTGTGGATTGTAATACATATTCATTTGTTCCCTTCTTCCCAACCTACTCCTCTAAAACTTTTAAAGCTCTTGCAGGTGGAAGTTGCTAGATTGTTGGCAGCAATTCTTGCAGGAGATTTCAAATGTCTTGTACATCTTGTGGGTACATAGAAATATATAGATTTTGCTTAAGTGACAATACACTGAAATTCTGCTAGAACTCTTTTTCCGCTTTTGTAGTTCTTACTATTGGCTTTAAACAGGACATATCCAATAGGGAAGGCTTAGCATCCGAGGGTGATTGGTATCACAGGTGCTGCAACTCCAGGTAATGGTTTTCTTTATTAAATGCATTAACTCTCAGGATGGCTTATGTCATGATTATCATTCAAATGTCAATTTTGTCTCTTTGCTGCAGTATCATGCCTATTAAACATGTTTTGGAAGCAAGGCCTGATTTGTGTTTGCTAGCTGAATATCCATCAGAAGGAAGGTAAGATGGCTCTCCTAATAAACCTTCATACTTCCGGGGGCATTATTTTCCTATTTCTTACTGAAATGATGCCAGCTGTGGTTTTCCGGATCATGTTGCAGTTACATTGAGACATTTGATGCTGAACTGAGTGGTGATACGAGTTTCCCGTTACAATTGAGTTGCCATACTTCAGAGGAAGTAAATTGTTTGAGTACATCTGAAAGCAGCTACAATAGTGATCAGGGCAGTGGCAATGAGGATGGTCAAGAAGCCAGCTATGTGATTTATGAGGAAAGTTCAGATGAGATAGACTTTCTGGCCCTGTAGGGGATTATCAATCTGTGGCATTAACGGAAGAGGACAATAATTTAAGGAACTAGGTACTTTCTTTCTCTCTCTCTGTGTGCGGAAAATGAAATGGTCACGAGTTGGTTTCTATTTAATAAAAGCATTTATGTGAACAGGTTTGCTTTGTTTTGTTGGTTGATTTTAGGCCACTATTAATTAGATGTTTGATGTGTACATGTGACTAATTGTGTTCGATCTCTGGATGCATCCTTCTATCATCTTAAATGAGGTTTTTGCAATTCATGTATTCTTAGGAAAATGGAGTAGTATTTTATACCATCTTATTCATCACTAATAACTGTACTACTTCGATGCCTCAAAACTCAGTGGAATTTGCAGTGTGTTTTTGTTCAGAATTCAATGCGTTTTACTTGCTTTTCCTAATGTTTCTAATCTATGTTATATATATACATGCGCACACTAGGGAAGCAGAAGAGCAAGAAGGATATGGCGTGTGCACTTCTGGGTAGTGAATTCTGGCAACTTTGCTTTTGTCCTGGCCTTCAACGAAATTGATATTCGTAGATCTGGGAATCTTCATGAAGTTTGGAGGTATCCGGTTTTGCAGTTGGACGTTGTTCCATGTGTGGAAATGTAAATTTTCTGCCACATTGGGAGCCTGGTTCTCTTCGTTTCCCGCCTCTCCAATAATCCCCCCCCCCCTTTTAAGTTCATGTTTATTGAAGAAACCTTTGAGTATGTATTTCCTGTGTCCTTCTCATGTTTTTCTTTTTTTTTGGGGGGGGGGGGTGTGGGGTTTGTGCCTTGCTCCCTTTTATGTTCTGGCAGGCGCAAAGTATGAAGAGATCTGTCCCTTGTGGAAAAATAAAATTAGAAATGGTTTTGAGACTAAACTATTTGGCTATAATTTTGTTTTATATGCATGTATCTATCTATGTTTTTGTGTGTTCCATACGCACGCACGCAGATTTACAACAATTTTCCCTTAAAAAAACAAAGAAAGAAAATTTGAAAAAACATGGATCTATCACCCCGAAACCAGCTCAAGAGAATAGAACACATTTCGACGTTCCTGTCAAGTGTTCATGTCATAAATGTGACATGCGGGCGGGAGGGCGGGCGGAAACTGCTTGGTGGAGCTTTTTGTTTAATGGTTCCGAAGCCTATAGTGTTGACGCTGACAATTTTCTGACACTTAGATTAGGGTATTATCCATATCCCTTCGGACTGCCTCTAACGTGTGATTTGGTAGTATAACTTGGTTCGACTTAGATTACAGGAATTATATTTCATCTCTTAGTGCAATTGGTATTTGAAACTTGGGAGGGCGGTGGAATAGAAGTTTACTGGATGAAAGGTCCCTTTTATCTCCCGTGGAAGGGATAGTGGACTTGGGCTCCATTACTTATAAGGCCGAAGCTAGTTGGGAGACTCATGAGATGGCGAGTGGGATGGTTGAAGTCATTACTGGGAGGGCCGCTATAGTGCTATGCGATATCTGTAGTGCGTTGATTAGGGATGACAATGGCATGGGGATTTTGGTCTTCGCAGGACACTGGGATATGATGCCAATTCTTTTTTTTTTTGGTTAAAAAAAGAACACCGGGATAGTGCACTATGCTTTGCACGTGCCGTTGCTTGTGAACGCAAGTTTCTATAAAATTTATCTCGTACAAAAAACTTTGTTTAATAAAGTCATATTCATGTGAATATGCATTATTGAATCCCAAGGGGTTGGTTTAGCGATTGAAAAGCATCATTCTCAGTTTATGAAATTAATGTCAAGAATTCTTCCACTTGCAAAATGACGGAGACGAAGTTAATAGGTATTATATGATACTACTTCTGGTCTTAATTATAAGAGCTAGTTGATTAATTTGAGGATATTAAGGAAGTAAGTTGAGTTAGTTATTTGTTCTAAATAGATATTTTTCTTAAAATATCCTTACTAATCAAATGTATTGATTAGAACTATTATTGTTAGAAGGGCTACTTTGGAAAAAAAAATATAAAAATAAGAGATAAAGTGGATTGGGGTTTGATATTTAGGACCAAAATAATTGATAAGTTCAGATAAGTTCCGACCCCACGTGAGAAAAGAGAAGATACAAATTTTTTTATTAAGAAACAAATTTATTTAAAGAATAAAACGGTACATATAGCCTGAGCTTCAATGCCTCCAACTGGCCAAAGCAAACCGAAGAAACTAGGGAAGCCGGATTTTTTTTAAAATCAAGTTTATTTGATAATTAAGTTAATTGAATTGACCTTAGTATGAGTAAGTTAATTTACACACGCACAGAGAGTAATTAAAAATATCATTAAAATTTAACAGATAACTAAATTTTTAATAATAATATAATGATTGTATGGTTGAACGGTAAAATCATGCAATTATTCACAATAAAATAATATTATAATATTATTAATATTACAATAATTCATGAAAAAAGTAGCGTAACTCTTTTTTTTTTAAAATATGTCAGCTCATATGGAATATGCAGGGCCCCTCTGGTATACGCTAGCTTTCAATAAATAAACAGGGCTATCTGGGGACTGAAGATGCAAAATTGGCAATAAAATAATTTTTGAAAACAATTTTATTGTTCTTTGTTTTTTTTTCTCAAAACAATTTTTGAAAACAAAAACAAAAGAATTTGTTTGGATAATAATTTTAAAAATCATGTTTGAAAAACAAATCATAGAAAATCACACTTGGTAGGTGATAGTTATCGCTAGTAATAATAAGTGGTGGGTAGTAAGTAAGAAAAAAAGAAGATTTCTCAAAATTTTTCAAAATAAAAAACACAAAAACAAAACAAAAAAACATGTGAAAGTTGTTTTGGTCTTTTAGTTTTTAAAAACAACTTATTGTTTTTTGTTTTTTAAAACGAGTAATTAAAAATAAATTACTAAACAAGTTTTTTTGTTTTTATATTTTTAAAAACAAAAAATTGTTTTTCAAAATAAGAAATCAAAGAGGCCCAGAGTTGCTTCGTTTTTTTTTTTTTTTTAATTTTGCCAAGAAGTGGAGTTGTGAAGTTCTTCTTGTTTTTTTATGTGAAATTAAAGTTGGGCCAAAAAAGTTGCGAAATCAAAGAAAAATGCACAGGGCGGAAGTATTTATGAAATATTTTCCTCTTACAACGCTGCGCCTGTTGGCGTGATTGAAAAAGGGGAGAGATGGCAAACAGTACAAGCAGCAGCAGTAATCAGCAATACAGACCTTACCGCCATCTCAAAACCCTAACTGCTCACCAACGCGCTGTTTCCTGTGTCAAATTCTCCAACGACGGTACCCTTTTGGCTTCTGCTTCGCTCGACCGAACCCTAATTATCTGGTCTTCCGCCACCCTCTCGCTCCTCCACCGTCTGATCGGTCACTCCGAGGGCATCTCCGACCTCGCTTGGTCTTCTGACTCTCACTACATCTGTTCTGCTTCCGACGATCGCACTCTCCGCATCTGGGATGCTCGGGCCTCCACCGGCGGTGACTGCGTGAAAACCCTCCGTGGCCACTCCGACGTCGTCTTCTGTGTCAATTTCAATCCCCAGTCTAATTACATTGTCTCTGGTTCCTTTGATGAAACGGTTCGGGTTTGGGAGGTCAAGACGGGCAAGTGTATTCATGTAATCACCGGTCATTCAATGCCTGTCACCTCTGTGCACTTCAACCGAGATGGTTCCCTCATCGTCTCCGGTAGCCACGATGGTTCTTGTAAGATTTGGGATACTAGCTCTGGCGTTTGCTTGAAGACCCTCATCGACGATAAGGTCCCTGGTGTTTCCTTCACCAAGTTCTCGCCCAATGGCAAGTTTATACTTGTTGCCACTCTTAATGACACCCTAGTAAGTTCGCCGTTTTCCTCTAATCTTGTCATTCGTCAGAATTGTCCTTTCACCTCATTAGTGGCAGTGGATCAACTCTGCCTGATAATCTTACGGGGGTTGATGTGCCATCATTGGATTGGTCGATCAATTACCCAATAGACTACTTGAGTGTTTTATCACTGATGGTGATGCAATTATCTATATGATTTATCAAGCGGGCGGGCTGTAAAACGCGCATGATCATATGATTATTCTCGATTATCTTCTTGTCTTCTCCACTTTTTAGTTTCTACTGTAGCCTTCTGACGCTCCAGTTTAGTTTCAATTAGAGTGGTCTCGTCCCAGACATAGTAGGAGATTAATTTAGAAGAAAAGTACGGAGTTTTTGGCATTGTGTTTTGCCAGTAATTGGCTGACTGGTTCGACCAATAGGGACTTTTGCAATTTATATCTAAGTGACTTTCAGAGCAGCAGAGGATATAAACGTCATGAATCCCTTGGGTTAGTACATAATAATAAATGAACAAAGGCTGCTTTTGAAGTGCCTATGTCTAAAACCTGTTAAGACGATGCAGCTTAGGATTACAATTTTTCTGTTTTTTGATATATTCGGAAAGTACATCTTTCTATGGTTATCTCTATGTCAACCTTCAGTTTGAGTATTAAAACAGACTAGTTAATGAGTAATTCTGTTGGTAATTTTGTGTTGAATATTTCAAGTTTGGGATATTGATTATGTAATGGGTTTGATGAGATAGTTCTTCTCTCTCTCGCTTTAAATGTGAGCTTGTACTTCAATGTGTTGCTGATTGTCTTTTATATTTCTTCCTGTGGAAACAAAATGTCTGTATGCAGAAACTATGGAACTACTCAACGGGGAAGTTCTTGAAAATTTATACAGGTCACGTGAACAAAGTATACTGCATAACTTCTACATTTTCTGTGACAAATGGGAAATATATAGTCAGTGGATCAGAAGATCGCTGCGTTTATTTATGGGATCTCCAGTCCAAAAATATGGTTCAGAAACTTGAAGGCCATACAGATACTGTAATATCGGTTACCTGTCACCCAACAGAGAACAAAATTGCTTCGGCTGGCCTGGACGGTGATAGGACTGTGAGGATTTGGGTACAAGACCCCTGAGTTGGACCGAAATTGTATATGGGATATTCATCTGTGCCCATCGTTATAATTTTCTTCTAATTTTCAATTCTACGCTTCCTTAATACCTGGAATGAAAGCTCTTGCTCACGCATTCAGATATGTTGTTTTGAGGGAGTTTTCTTCCTCATTTGTCATCTTGGTTTGACAATTGGCTGATTCTCTACATTTTTGGTATTTCTAAAAATTAGTTTGTCAAAGTCCACGAGTTAACAATGCACTGCTTCTGATTCATCTATTACGAACCAATAATGTTATTAACGTGTATTAGATTTTACCTCTTGCAAGAGAGAACTTGAATCAACGCAACTGAATTGTACTAGGAAGTGGTATTATTAACATGACGCGCATCGGTTTTCTTCTTTGCAACGCGGGTTGTGAGGGAGGATGACCTTGAAAGCTAAATGTGAGATTCGCGTCGGATTTGGATGAATTAAGGATGATGCCGTTACCAAGAGAGAGATTTTGAAATACTTTGGTTAACTAACCAGACTAAAATCCTAGTTTAGTTGAATGCGTTGAAAGCAAAGAATTAGCCTAACAATCTTTTAGGCATGATTTGTTTTGTCAACGATATTGTTATATCCTTTATCAATTTGTCATGTTTGGCTCCATTTGAATTTAGTTTGTGTACGACATTTAAAGGTCATTTATTCACAAAAATTGCAAGTAGTTTTGGAGCATTGCGTGTTGTGCCATACTAGTGTGAACTAAAATGTACCTCTTTTGTCTTTTTTGAACTCAATTTTATTCCCTGCGTTGCACCTAGAGGTGGAGATCTCAGTACAGTGCAACTTGGTTCACTCGTGCTTTTTGATATTGAGTTTGATGTTATGGTTACTTGAAAAGATAGAATGTGAGATTTGGACCCGTTAATTCCGTGGCTTCAGCAGTTAAAGAGTTGGACACTCTCATCAAAAAGAGAGGGTTCAATTCCTAAGATCGTTGCGGCACTTGAGAAGGTATATTTAAAGCCAAGATTTGTCACCTTAAATTAATTGGCTGATCAAATAATTCATTAGGTGTACATTCAGAGATGGATAAAAAAAATTTTTTACTCCTATTTTTATGTAAAGGATCTAATGGGTTGGGTGGTTTTTGCTATCTTTTTTTGCTACGGCACTTGATGATGGGGTTAATATTTAGTTTTCCGGCTTTCAGATTGTAGGTGAGCCCAACCTTCTTCATAAATTTCTTTTTTAAAAAAAAAGGAATGTGAGATTTGGACAAATTTAAGCTCCGCTTAGTGAGAAACTGAAGATTTGAAAAATTTCTAGTCAAGGGACTAGATTAAAATAAAATCATAGTTGAATTGAAGAGAGCAGAACAAATTTTTAGTTATTTGAACCATTGAAATTTTTACAGATATAGCTCAAACTTATGATGTAAGTATTATGGAGTTGATTTGATATCACCTGAACCAAAGACTCTTGCCGGACAAAGTATTTGACAACAATTTATTAGGCATGATTTTCTTTTTTGCTCAGTTGTTTTTTCACACTTCAAAATTAGCTCAAATGAAAGTGACGGGTTTAAGCATTAGTTTAAAGTTCAAATCTTTTTGGTGTATTAAAAAAATCATATGCTATGCTTTCATTGAATTTTGGATGAAATTAATAGTCAGTGACCCTATCAATTATCAAATACCTGGTTTAGACTAAATTTTTCAAATATCCTATGAAATCTTTAAATCTTAATTTGCAATTGATATTAAATTAAAGTCCCTCTAATTAAAACTCACTATACATCAAGTAAGATGCATTTTTTTTTCTCATATGTTATATTTGGCTCCATTTGAAATCAATTTAATTTGTACAACAAATTTCAAAGTCACTCCTCGAAATACATGAAAACTGTCTTGAAAGTTTTAAAGCATCGTGTATATCGGGCAATGACATGTATGGCAAATGATTCATAACTTTAGACAACAAAAATGTCAGACAATAATAAACTTAATTTTATTTTTTTAAAAAAAATTTACATCAAATAATGCTATTGTCAACATTATGTACTTTGGCCTCTCTCTCTTTTCAATGGCGTTGATGGTGCGGTGGCTTTGAAAGCTAGGATGTGAGATTTGGATGAGTTATTAGGGCTTCAACTAAAGAGAGATATAGAGATTTGAAACTATACCTTAGTTGATGAGGAACTGATCGAATTTAAATATTATCTAAACTCAAAAGATTTTTTTTTTTGGTTGACAAATATCTAAACAGATTAAAACAAAGTTTTTGCCTTTGAATTCATGAGGCTCAGTTCGTTTGCTTTGTTGACAATTTTGTTGTATATTTCGTTCGATTTAAATCTCAGGCAGTATTGACATTTAACTCTCTCTCTCTCACGCACACACGCATATATACTTTTCGGTTAAACTGTAACTCACATATGTTTAAATTATTGAATGAATAACATGTAAAAATAATTTCGTAACAGTAATTATAAAAAGGGAAAATAGCAAAAAAAAAAGGCTGTTGAAATTAAAAAATTACATATAAGGACCTGTTTATAAAAATTATTGTCAAAACCTATACTATTGTTGTCAAAACCCATACTAATGTTATAACAGGTCTTGATTTGTAATTTTTCTATTTCGACAGCCTTTTTCTGTAATTTTCCCTTATAAAAACGATTTTTTAACATTTATATTTTTTATCACCACAAAATACTTTCACGTAATAAGGGAATAAAAATCTCTTTAAATTATTTGATAATGGTCATCATTTGGAAAATGGAAAAATAAAACGAAGAAGGGAAAAAATGTTGGTGCACGCATGCGAGTTGCTGCTTAATCCGCCGTATGGCTCCAAACGTGACCTTTGTCTGTGTCTGAGTTATATGAATGAAGAAATGAAATAGAAAACAAACGTCAGCAGTAGCTCATACTCATTTCTCATGTCCAAGCAATCTGCAGAGAACATATTCTACTGCCCAGAAACTGATTCTCGATGACTTCAATCACAAGTCCAACTCAGAAGGAAGATCACACTCTAAAACGGCAAACAAAGTAATCCACAGTAAAATTAATCAAATGAAGACGCAAGTTTGTACAGCTAGATTCGAAAAGACGAAGAACAAAACAACGAGTACATAAAATTCAATGTAAACTAATGACAATTTCCCCCAAAAGATGACGACATTGTTGAAACATGAAGTCTAATTAATTAGAAGTTTGGGTTTTTCAGTCACAATAATGAGATTACAAAACCCCCAATCGACTATTCAATCTTGCAAGCATACAGAATGAGGGAGAAGTCACGACCTTGCATCGGGTAGCTATGTTCCCTGAGTTGCTGAGTATAAGCCCTTGTTACTGCAGGAGAATCCTCATCAGATTGATATGAGCGCATCTTCTGCAACGAGAAGTGAGTTTGGAACAAGAAAACTGCACTGTCTGTATCATCCCCAAAGAGCCAACCATGAACATCCCAGATCACTTCCACAGGAAAGCCATTCACCCACATGGTTTGGTTACCTCTGAAATTCCAGTCCAGTCGCTGCACCTCCATAGCCACCTTTTTGTCAACCAGAATCTCAAGACAAGGCGCTCTAACAACTGTGTCAAAGCCAAACTCAATTGTCACATCATGTATTTGCCCCTTATCACGAAATTGAGTCTTTGCATTGTAATATCGCTTCCCATATATGTGTTCTCTCCTGGAAATTAAAACCACTTCTTCACAGTGAGGAAGGTCGTCATTATCTATCTTCTTCAAGGCCTCCCTTTTCAGATCACCCAGGAGTAGGACCAGTTCTTGGTTGAGTATAACAGCTAAATAAAACCCCTCCAATGGCTCTGGTCCGTGAGCCAATCTAGCACCGGTTAAGTCCCAAAACAGGTCGACTTTAGTGGTGTCGAACAGTAAAGTTTGGGAGCCTTTTCTTTTTGAGAATAACCACGGCTGTATTTCGATTTCATAGAGCCGTTGATCGCCTGAGTCATCCATTGTAACAGTCAGGTCTTCCCCCATGAGATTTTTGGTCCACGACACAGTGATCAAGCAGGAATGACCTTGTGATTCACATTCATAGACACAAATAGCCACATTTTGCAATGCTCTTGTGGTTGAGATAGACGATTCAGCAACCTGAACGTCATTTTCCCCAAAGCAAGGGGGAAATTCCTTCATGGCCCCGTTACTATAGAGAACTTAATATGAACTTTTCTGATCTTCTCTGAGTTCCTTTTGGCCTCTATCGCAAGTGATATGCGATGAGCACAAAAGGAGCAGCTATAACTAATAAGCTTCAAGATTGGCTTTAAAATGCTTCATTGTGTGGTGGGTCTGTATTTTCTGAGAATGGGATGCAAGAGGAGGGAGGAGAGAAGGCAGAAAAAACAGATGAAGATGAAGAGACTCTTGGCCATAACTTAATTACTCCTTCCCTTTTTTTTAGGGCAAATTATATTACAATTTTGGTTATATTTATTCCTAGCTTGATTCATTATAACTTAGAAACAATTATATGTTATATTCCGGATCTCAAAGTCATAACTCTCTCGAAACACTCGAGAATTGTCAAGACGGTTTTTTTGTTAAATCTGTCAGAACAGTTTTAAAGTATTGTGTATCGTGCAATTGCATGTGCACGAAACGGTGATTCTAATCTTAAAAATGACAAAATAGCCGAATAAGAACAAATTAGACTTTATCATCTTCTGTGACCCAAAAAAAAAAAAAAGAAAAAGAAAAAATTCTGATCCTTATTACTAGCTTGCACTAGGTGTGATGGTATGGTGATGGTGTCAATGTTGATTTTGATGGCAAGGTGGCTTGAAATATTATGGCTTCGACTACAGAGACACTGAGATTCTGATATACTTTGATTAAGGAACCAAAAATAAAAGTTTTTGTCTATATTTCTCAAGCACAATTATACCTTTGCTAACAATTTTATCATATAAATCTTCTGTTTCCACAAAGCATTAGATAAAATTAACGTCTTGATAATAAGTATTTAATTATTTAATTAACAAATCTTTATATGTAATGAAATCTCTAATCTTAAATGGCACTTAAGACACCATAATTTCTTCCCTAATATGTCATATGTATGTTTGGTTGCATTGGAAGTAAGTTTGACCTCCACACATCTCCAGCCTGTCCCTTGAAACTAAGTAAGTGTTATCAAAAGCTAAGATGTGAGATCTTGATGAATTAGGACTACATATAGTTATTGAGAGTCCTGGAGATTTAAAATATTCTAGTCATGGAACTAGATTCAGATACTAGCTAAGTAATTAGCCAGTAATCCTGCATTACCTTTGATAACAATTTTATCGTGTCTTTATTTTCCATCAAATATAAAAAGGAATTAACATGTGACTTACATTTACTTTTTTTTCTTTCCCCAACGTGACTTACATTTATTTATTTATTAATAAATACTCAACTTAGAGTCTAAATTTTTCAAGTGTGCTCTGAAATCCTTAATTTGAACGGACATTAATCAGGAGTACAATTCCTCCTACGCTGCAAATTAAAAATAACTTGCTTTGTTGGATTTGTATCCATGGTTTTTCTTAACCGTCACTGAAGAACTGCCTCCATAGCCTGCTCCTTTTTTTTTTTTTTTTGTCGGTGCTAAACTCATCATAGACGAAGCAGCTGAGGAATCAATGTTTTTGACTCCATCAAAAGGAAGTTTTAATATTTGATGCATTCCAAGTTATTATCAGAAACACACAAGGATTGTTAGTTAAAAACAACATGTATAATTGCATCGTGACATATAGCAACCAACGATTCTCAGTTACTGAAAACAAAAGAATGTTAAAGTGGATCAAATTTCAGCTAACCCATGTTCTTATATGCCAATATTGAATCGCACTGCATAGTATACAGGGATGTTGTTAACGTATGAAGACGTTGTTTTTTTTCCTTCTCCCTTTCAGCGTTGATATGAATTTGATTAAATTTCAATCATTGGGTGACGTTAAAATTTTGAAGTTGTTTTCATTAAAAATTTTCGTTTTGCTTATTACTGGCCAACTGGGCGCAACCAATAAACTTCACTCTCACACGGCGTTCCTCTTCAAAAGCTACCACCATACCCTTTGTTTTTCATTAAATTTTGATGGAATCATAAAGTGAATGACAACATAGATGTTGTTTTCAACAAATATTTAGTTTAGAGTTTCTATTTTCAAAGACTGAATTTTTTTTTTTTTAAACTCACTGTGGATGAAACAAGTAGAGATTTTTCTTCTTCCAGGTTGCTATTAATGTTAAAAAGCGTCACATTCACCATCCATTTTCGTTACACTTCATTTATGAATTCAATTTTGTTCGTCTATCACGTTCACATCATTTGTTTTAGCAACAATAATAATAAGTTATTGCTAAAATAATAATCCTGTCCTTGCCAGTGCCGTGATCAAACACTGACATGGCCTCTGCAAAGATTTTCCATTTTCTCTGTGGCTTTCCATGAAAATGGATTCGGCTGCCCAGCGATCACAATTTCTTAATTACCGTTGGCCTCCGACCATTATCCCGTACTAAAAAATTAATAAATTCATAACGGCAACCAAGAGCCCATAATATAAATGCAGATAATAGGTTTTAGGGGTGGGGGTCACACTAGATCAAACAGTTGCCAGCTCCTCACTGATGGGCTAGAGCGTGGCATGTGACCCAGGCCCATTAAAAAAGGTGGTGGATTTAGGCCCATAGAAATTTGATTTTTTTTTTTCTTAAATTGATGTGAGCGCATATATATTATAAAGAGGCAGAAAAAGAACAGAAAAGTCATGACTCATGATACGCTTAACTGGGTCGCTTTTGTAACCCGAGAAAAGTATCAGTTGGATTGTGAAGTCTATCCATCATGATAAATCCGCAACACAGGAAAGCGAAAACCTTGAACAATAGAAAAGGGGAAAGAAAGGAATGGGAAAAAGGTGACGAAGGGGAAATCCCGCGAGCATAACGAGAAAAATCCAAATACTGTCTAATACGTGCGTGTGTGTGTGTCTATATATAATGAAACGGAAAAAACAAAACCAAACAGGAGGCAACCTCTCACTGTCGCTGTTGCCTTCCCACTAAAATATTCAAGTCAGGCTCCTTCGCACCCATATCATAAGGGTTTGTTGTCATTCCTTCTGTTACTGTGACTTCTCTTTCCTGCTCCCTCTCCATAACTTCTCTACGCCCACGCCTCGCCACGGGATCGTCTTTTGCGCTTCTCATCGTACGTTGTCGAAGAATTTCCTGCCTTTCCTACATTGGTAAGCTTCCTACTTCCCATCTTGCCACATTCTCTTGCATTACCCTCCTCGTCCTCTGCGCCTTTCACCTGCTTCTAATACTTGCCCTTTTCTTATTTTTTAAACTTCAATTTCACTGCCCTACTTTCCTTTCTTTCTCGTTGAAACTTCCCTCGTACCCTCCCAACAGGGCCATCTGCACTGGACCTGTGCAACCCTTCCGTTAGAGTTTGATGGACGTCTTACGAGTGTGGCTCTCAGCGTGCGTCAACGGAAAGTCAGTGATTGGGGCTAGGGATTTGGAGCTAGGGTTTTGTAACCAATGAGAGGGACGCTCAGAAATTGGAAGCGATTGGGGAAGCAGTAGATAGGCAAGCTTTGCGGGAGGAAAAAAAAACTGTTCCAGGAGAAATGGCATGACCTAAGAATGGAGGTTCCTGTTTTGAAGGGTGAGGGTTTGGCGCATGAAACAGAGGCATTAAACTCGACAAATCAGGACAATCAGGTGAAGCCTGTTATACAGCACCAAAGGGTCTTCGATTGGGATTCTAATAAAAATGAAAATATCAGGTTAGCCGAAAATGGGAGCAAGAGGAGTAGTTTAAGCTGTGATGATAACGTTGGAGGAGTTGACATTGGAATGGGGTTGAAGAGAAAAGATTATTTGAATGATCAGGTGCAGATTGGTGGTCGAGTATTGTCCTTAGTGTCCGAAGGAGCTGACAACAAGATATCTGATGATGCAGAGGCACTAAACTTGACAGTTGAGAATGAGGATGCGGAGCCAAATGTGCAACAAGAATGTGACTTAGATTGGGATATGATTAAAGGTGGAAGTGTGGGGTTTGTTGATGACGGGAGTAAAATCAGTACTTTAAGCTATGATAATAACATTGGAGGGGTTGACATTGAGGCGGAGGTGATGAGGAAAGTTTATTTAAATGATAAAGTGCAGATTGGTGGTCCACTATTGCACTCAGTGTCAAAGAGAGAAGTCAGTAAAACATCTGATGGAGAGACAACTGAGAATGGGGAAGTGAAGCCGGTCAATCAACAACCACGTGACTTAGATTGGGATGTGAGCAAGAGTGAAAATGTTGAATTGACTAAGGCTAGGATTAAAAGGAATACTTTAGGGTCTGATCATATCTTTGAAGGACTTGATATTGAGATGGATTTGAAGAAGAAAAGTAATTCAATTGATAAAGTGAAGACTAGTGGTCGAGTATTGCGCTCAATGTCAAAGAGAGTAGACAGTAAGATATCTCATGGTGGAGAAGCTGATGTGGTGTTGATTGCAAAAAATGGAGAGAATGACCATGTTTGGTTTGAGAAAAATAAGGTTAAGGTAGAAAAGGAAGAAGGGGGTGATTTTGTTATTAGCAGTTATAATGAGAAGGAAGTTGTTGATGTGAAAATGGATGGCAATAAAAGAAGGAAGTTGAAACGGAAGCGTGGCAGGCCCCCTAAACTGAAGATGGAAGAGCAAGATCAATCAGTTGGTAATATGCAACAGAAATGTGGCAGTCCTCCCAAATTGAAGATGGAAGAGCAAGATCAATTTGTTGGTAACAAGCGACGGAAGCGCGGAAGGCCTCCCAAAGTGAAGATAGAAGAGCAAGATCAACTAGTTGGTAAGATGCAACGGAAGCGTGGAAGGCCCTTCAAAGTGAAAGATCAACTAGTTGGTAATATGCAACGGAAGCGTGGAAGGCCCTTCAAAGTGAAAGATCAACTAGTTGGTAATATACAACGGAAGCGTGGAAGGCCCCCCCAGATGAAGATGGAAGAGCAAGATCAACTAGTTGGCAATATGCAACGGAAGCGTGGACGGCCCCCCAAAATTAAGATGGAGGAGCAAGATCAACTTCCTGGCCAAAAAATGCCATGGAAGCGTGGAAGGCCCCCCAAAAATGGGCAGAAAATTAATCATCTGGAAATAGCACGAAACAGAAAAGGAAAGGCAGGCTTTCAAAAAGGCAAGAAAGGTGTAACTGTGAGAAACGGTACAAATATGAATGCAACTGATGATATGTGCTTGGAAAGGGGATCTTGTGTAAAAGAATCAAAAAAGAGATTTTCTCCTGTTAAGAAAAAAGAATGTGGGAGTCTTTTGAAAACCAAAAATAGTGCATTGACTTCACCATTAATAACATATTCTGCAAATCCTCTCATTAAGAAGAAAGAAGGAATGATTAAAGAGAAGCAGGTGGTGAGGCAACGCATTTTGGAGCTGCTCTTGGCTGCAGGCTGGATTATTGATTACAGACCTAGGAATGGCAAAGAGTATAATGATGCAGTGTATGTTAGTCCCGATGGAAGGACTCACTGGTCTGTTACCTTGGCCTACAAAAGGCTTCGGAAGCATTCTGAAGCTGGTGATGGTGAAGGTAAGGTATACATTCCAGGTTTCAAATTTGTGCCCATACCATTGGAGAAATTCAATATCCTAACTAAGCTTGTTAAAAAGAGAAGGAAAGATAAAGGTAAATTGAAGCAAACAGGAGTAAAAGTGAAGAGAAAAATGTCACTTGTTGAGGAGGACAATTTAGACAATACATCACATAAGAGGTTTCCAGTTCTTGTCAAGGATCGTAAACGGCAGAAAACGCACAATAAGAAGCAAAGTGTCTTTATGGTTCGCAATGCTGAGGAGATAGATTCGGAAACTAATGGATATGTACTTTATGCTGGAAAGCGAACGTTGATTGCTTGGATGATTGATCTGGGGACAGTCCTGCAAAATGAGAAGGTTCACTATGTGAATGACAGAATAAAAGGTGGAAAACTGGAGGGCAGGATCACAAGAGATGGAATTCATTGTGACTGCTGCAATGAAGTCGTAACAATGTCAGAATTTGAAGCCCATGCGGTAAGCAGTTTCGCTGATCCACTCAAAAATATACATATAGAGAGAGGAATTTCCCTTCTGCAATGCCTGCTAGACTCATGGAATAAGCAGAATGAACATGAAAGAAAAGGCTTCCATTTTATTGACACTACAAGTGAAGACCCTAATGATGAAGCATGTGGTGTCTGTGGAGATGGTGGAGACTTGATCTGTTGTGATAAGTGCCCATCAACATTCCATCAAAGCTGCCTAAATATTAAAGTATGTATATTCTTAGCATGAATATGTGGATTTTTTCAATTAACTTTTTGATAATAGTTTATGTTGGGCTAGGATCAGTTTGTTTTGACAACTGTATATTTCATCACCAATGCCTGGCCAATGGCCATCCATTGTTATTCTGCCTTGCAATTTTTTTTGTTGTAGGTTTGTAGGTTTGATTGCTCACTACCCAAAAAATACCCCTTGTTATTTGCTGATACGAAGTCATTATTGTTTAAAACTTCTTATGGATGTGCTCTCTGAGCTTTCAGCACATTGTTTGAGAGAATTAACAAAAACAAGTCATTGTTACATCTATAATATCCAGATGTATCTATGACAAAGCTGCATTTGGATAAGGAACATCTATTTTTCCTTGCAGGAGTTCCCACCTGGCAACTGGCGCTGCATTTATTGTTGTTGCAAATTTTGTGAGCTGGTTGATGGAAGTACAAATGAAAGAACTGGCCATGATGACTTTACTACATCTGCTTTGCTTAGATGCCGTTTATGCGATCAAAAATGTATTTGTTGGCTTGCACTTGTGTTTATATTAATTAAATACTCATATCTGAGTATGGATATCTTTTTTTACTGAAAATGAAGTAAACTTTTATCGTATGCAGATCATAGATCTTGTGTCGAGGTAAATGGTATCCAAGCTGATGACTCTAATTTTGCATTCTATTGTGGATACAGATGTGAGGAGGTATAACTTATTCATGTTCGTCTGCTTGTAAATTTTAGTTAGTCAGGGCTGCAAGGCAACTTGACTACAAGTTGTTTTGTAGTAATTGTGGTAACTTAGATTGTGGTAACCTTTCTATTTGCAACCATCACTTCACGTTTCTAGAGCAGAAAAACTGTTATGCAATAGAGCATATCATCAATTTGCTTGTTACTGGTGGTTGTATTTGATTATTATCAAACACGTGATAAAATGAAAATACGTGACTGAGTTAGGGTACTAAGTATTTATTCCCTTGCCAGGGTAATGTTCTTTTCCTTTATGACTCAAAAAGACTCCAGTTTTTCTAGATTTTTTGCCCACATTTGAGGGACTTAGATCTCTAGTTTTCTCATACTGCAGACTACTTCTGGTCATTATGGTGAAACTGATGTATATTGCTTATTTTGTTTTTCCAGTTATCCAAGGGACTTGAAATGCTTCTTGGGGTCAAACATGACATTGAAGATGGACTTTCTTGGACTTTCATTCGCCGGTCAGATGTTGGCTATGATGCTTCACAGATTGAATCCCAGATGGTTGAATGCAATTCCAAGCTGGCTGTTGCATTATCTGTAATGGATGAGTGCTTCATGCCATATATTGATCATAGAACTGGGATTAATCTCATCCACAGTATTCTTTATAATTGTGGGTAAGTTCACGTGGCCTTTATTGCTTATGTCATTTTAACCACACTTCCAGGCTGACTGCATGATAGAATTTTAATTTTTTCCTATTATTTCTCTTGAAACGTGGAGTTTTGCATTCTTTTCCTTGACCCCCTCGGGCATTTTCCTTTGTGTTTCAATGATATACTCATCAGGAGCCTCTTGTGAGGTTTGTAGTTAGGCCACAGTACTCAAGGGTATGCTGAGTTCCTCATATGTTCTTTGTCATTAGTACCGAGAAACTTTTATCTGAAATTATGTCTACAATTATATTTGTCCATACAGTAGAACATCCAGATTTTTTTAATGTTCTCCAAATAAATCGCATTTACCAATCTCTATATGCCTTTTTTCAATTTGATTATAACGATATTTTCCGATTGAATTTAGCATTTTTACCCGTGGTCGTTTAAATGCTTCGTCTAGTCCAGTTCTGTTAGAAATTTCCCTATTTGTTGCCTCGTTCATGGTCACTTGGACGTATGTTGTCCTTTCTCTATCTCACAAACACATCGGTCAGTTAATGTAAAATTGAAGTCAAGATATTTTTCAAATGATTTGCATAGTTTTTGCACTCACATCTAAGCCTTGAATTGTTTTCATAGATCAGTATTATATTTTGTATCACATGTTATGATTTATATTTAAGTGTCCTTTACAGTTCAAACTTCAATCGCCTGAGCTATACTGGTTTTATTACTGCTATCTTGGAGAGAGGCGATGAGATCATTGGTGCAGCATCTATTAGGTAAGCAGCTTATTAACTTCCAGATCAGTGGTTTAGTTACTGGGCAGTTAAGTATGGAATTCACTTTTAATCATGAACATTTCATGGGGTTAAAAGAATTTTCTGGTTTATATCCATGTCTACTATTTCAATACCTTCTTTGCGTGGTACAAAGATTGCAAAGCTGGCCTGCTTTTGCAATGACTGAAAAGTTACCTGTCCTGTTACACATTTGATAACTGACAGTTTCAAATTTTAACAATGTTTCATCTAAAAAAAAAAACGCAACTTCTACTTATATGTATGGCCTGGCTTGAAAGCTTTTGGCTGTATGTTTTTCAGAAGCCCATGTAGAGCTTAGAACATTGCGGGTGTTGTCAAATGAGGTTTAGTATGTTTTAATTTTTTTGAATATTCACACTTATAACTTAATTTGTCTTTCCTATTAAAGTGCAAAACTTCCTTGCATATGTTCACTTTCGAATTATCTATGTGCTGAGACTTAGATATGTAAACATATGTTTGATTTGTTTGCTTTCTCAATTATAATTGTTATTAAAATTTATGAGTGGTTTAGGGCTAGGTTATTTGTGAATACCCACTGGATTGATGAATTGTCCGTTCTCTCCTATTACTTAAAAAATTAATCTAAATTAAAATTGTGCATTTACAGTTACAGTTACATGATTATTAAAATTAAAGAATAGACAGTTATGAAATACTATTTTTAGGGGGAAAAAATCACTCAAAACAGATATTCTGAGTCCTGATTGGTATGGACCTAATGGCAGTGACAATTTTAGAGACGAGAAGAACTAGAGAACAAAAGGAAAAAAAATAATAAGCATATCTTACTTTCTTTACATAAATGATCCTTTTAACTTTGTTACTATTGTTAGAATTGAGATGCAGCCATTCGATTAGAGTACAATAATCATCCAATGCTGCTCTTTTATTTACCGTCGAGGTAACATATTTGAGCATTTTGCAAACCATTGGAAGTTTACCTGGTTACCTATTTTCTACTATTGCTGCTGCAAAGTTGCCTTTATTCAACTCCATCTAGATGTCATTTTAATTAACTTTTTTCATTCGATTTCTTCCCTGTCACCAAGAATCAAGTAAGTAATTTGAATGTGATGGCGTATCATATACTCTCAACTCTCAGATCAGCCTCTTTTGTACTGCTTTATTGAATATGTATTTTATGCCACTACTCCCCTCCTTGTCAGGCTGCCATTTATAAAAATCATGTTCTGTGAACTTTGCTGTTTGGGCTTGTGGAAAAAGGTAACAAGTTCATACTGATGGTTCTGTCAATAAAATGGTCAAACAGGTTTCGAGGGAACCAACTAGCAGAAATGCCATTCATTGGGACCCGCTATATGTATAGGCGTCAAGGAATGTGCCGTCGGCTTCTGGGTGCCATTGAATCGGTAAGTAAAGAATCAGAGCAGATATCTACTGATCTTTGGCATCAGGTTGAGGGTGGACTTCTGATTTGGCTACCTTTAGAAACACTAGCTTTTGCATAACTACTTATGCTTATGCTGCAAGTGTTTCCTTGACATGATGTGGGCTGGTATAGTATTTGCAAGTTTGATCCTTACCATATCATTGTTTAAATTAGAACTTTTCTGCTTATAGCTGCCTTACTTATGTAGTTTTCTTCATTTAATCTGTTTCTAATAGACAAAAGTACTCATGGTTATGACATTACTTTTTGCTGATTTCGAACTCTGTTTCTCTGCAACCATGGTCAGGCACTTGGCTCTTTGAATGTTGAGTTATTGATCATACCAGCAGTCTCAGAAGTCAGAGATACTTGGACTTCTGTTTTTGGGTTTGAGCCGCTTGAAGTGACCAGGAAACAAATGATAAAGAATTTCAGTCTGTTGGTATTCCCTCATGTAGATATGTTAATGAAAGAGATAAAGAAGCCTAAAGTTGCTGATGAAAATCTGATTCCTATAGAAGGTACGTGTTGGCATATAGGTCCTTTCATATGGTTAAGAATGCCTGGACGTCCATAAACACCTTTAGGTCCTGTTTGGTACGGATAGGGATTGTGATTAGAGTTGAAAAAATCTATTAAAAAAAAGTTTAACATGAGAAATTGCTTGTTACATGGGATTAGACAAACCCATGTATGTGAATTGGGGAATCCCATGTAACAAACAATTATTCATGTTAAAGACTTTTTAATGATTTTCTCAATTACAACCTTGGTTCTTATTTCTCATTTTAAATGTTTCATACCAAACAGGACCTTATATCCTTTGTTTAGTGTTTACGTCACTGAAAATAGAGCTTGTTTCCGTAATAATGCAATTTGGTGCAGTTTCGAATCCCGAAATTCAGAAGAATCAAAGTGCATTGGAGGAAGCAACTGCCTGTGATGAGCCAAGTTCATCTGGGTCTGATTTGATCATTTCTGCTGGGAGTGGGATCCCTGCGTTGGATATATGCCCAGTGAATGATAGACATGTGTCAGTCGTATCTGGTTCTCCTCATGGCTTATTGGATAACCCACATCACATTACTAGTGAGTCTGTAAATCCTGATCCGAGTCCACAAGATGTAAAATGTGAAGTTGGATGCCCTGCTGTCGGTGATAGTTTGACAGTGGAAGGCATGACTGCTTTAAAGGCACATGATTATGTTAGTGCTGCTCATGTACAAGCTGAAGAGATAATCAATCGTGACTGCGTTCAATCGGATCCCCTAGAATCGAAAGAAATAAATTCTGAATCTATCAATGGCTGCGTGTCTCAGCAGAGACCCGGTGGTTATTGTGCCGTGATGAAGTGAACCTCGAGACCACTAAAGCTGATAAATCAGGCGTGCGTGTTGCAAAAGCAACCAATCTCCATAGTTTCGTACATTCTGGAGATTGCCAATCAGTACGGATAGCTTCAGGTTCCTTCGAGGATATCGCAAACGGTGTAAATGAGAGGAGTGAAGCGGCCATTACAGCCGACGGGAGCTCAGATCTTAAAGATAAGCCTGGTATAAATCGATCTTCAGTGCTACCTGAGCTTGATTTACAGGTCAATCAAACTGGACAGCGTGACGCTCCATCGTTGTGTGGCAGCTCAAGCAGTGGTTCCGGCATGGTTCTTCACTGTGCATCAGCTGGTGGTACTTCGTGTGGTAATACTGAAGTTATAGTTGTGTCCAACGAAGCCAGTTGAAATCTCTGGTCTTTTTTTGTTTGCGGGGAAGGGCACATTGATCGAAGTCCCTCGCTGATAACCAATTTGAGGAACTGAGTTTTGTCTTTGTATCTAATATTATTCTGTAAGAAAGGAGATGGGAATATTGCTGTTAGTATGTAGGGCGGCCTTAGCTATAAACACAGGTCAGGAGGTTAGCTCCAATTTTGTTGGGGGAGTGATAAAGGGGACGCAATTAGGTTTGTGTAATTTGTTACTCCACATGGTTTTTGGCAAATGTAAATGGAGTTAAGAAATGATGTCCCGAAACTTGCTTCTATTTTTCGCATTGTAGTAGTAGTTTGTACAAAATATTAAAATTCCTGGTACCAATGAATTTCGTCTTCGTTGACCCAGACGTTCAAATATCGAGTCTTGTTTTGCGAGTACTGGTTTTTTTAATTCAACTTTGTGGATGGCACAAGAAGCTCAATGGAAGCTAGCTAGTCATGACAAGATCGGGAGGAGGGGAAAGTGCCCGGCCGACCGACCACGATGGAATATATATATATATATATATATATATATATATAAAAGTCTTTTAACTTTGGTTCCGTTACATATAACCTCCCTCATCTTTAAACATCTAAAAATCACACCCTCAATTTTTATGGTTTGACATTTAACCTCCTCCTACAGTTATAATGATCGTTAAATCTAACAGTGTAGATGTTGCATCAGACTATTTTAAATTATGTGGGAGATGACATGTAATTTTCATTATTTTTATTTATTTATTCCGACTAAAAATCATAATTACACTAGAGGATATTTTTGCCATTCTGCCTATTATAATCTCTGGTTCCTTTTCATGATATTGTCTTCCTCTTCTCTTCTAATCCCTCAGCAAGTCGCGAGTGCTCCCCCTTTTCAACATTTTTTTCATCCTCTTCATTCAAAAAGTCATGCTCATCACATTCTTCCTTTAAATCTGAACCTTAAAGTTGTTTTCAAAGTCGGTCATCATCTAAATCATGAAAGCTTCCCAACTCATTATACATTCATCATAGTCAAAATGTATATCTCCATGATCCACGAGTTCCCTCTAATCATTTATGGCATTATTTTTGCAGGTGGTTCGCTTTACTCTGCAACTTCTATATTTTCGAAGAAACAAATCTGGTTTTGGTCAGCGTCACTACTAGGAAATTCAAAGCCAATCATATCAACTTTAATGTCAGACTCTTCATCAACCCTTTGATCTTCTTGCGTTTCACCCATCTTCTCTTCTCAATTCATTTGTTCCTCGTGTCGGGAAAATATTCATATTTGCGGAATTGCTACGTTTGTTTGAAAATCTTGGGATTCTGCAGATTATGAGACAGTTGTTTTGGGGATGATTGGGCAAAATAACAAGATTCTGAAATTAGAAGCATAAAAAATTGGTATTGCTGGGAATTTAAGAAAATCAGAGGGCTGGGATGCACAGGGATAAATTTTTGAATGAAGATCATAGCAAGAAGATGAAGCAAGTGGATGTATAAGGGAGACTTGCGCGGGTGAGAGACGGAGAGCAAAAGGAGGGGAATTGGTGATTGCTATTGTTAGAATTTTGAATTACAATGCTGCCCTTCAGTTTTAAGCCAGCATAAATAAATAAAGTAATAAAAATTGCATGTCATCTGCCACATAATTTAAAATAGTCTACCATGGCATCTACACTGTTAAATTTACTGGTCATTTTGACAGTAAGGGATTAAATGTCAAATTATGAAAGTAGATGGTGTGATTTTTAAACTTTTAAATATAAGGGAGGTTATATGCCATAGGGTCAAAGTTAAGAAGGGTTTTCTGTATTTTGGCCACATATATATTTATTTATATATAGGCTTTGAAAGAAAGGGCATGTTTTACTCCTGCAACTAGTCCTATAAATAAATTAAATTAAGTGCACATTTCTACGCCTTAAACTACATGGAATTATCATCAATTTTGGGCGAGGCTTACAATAACTGGACATGTAAAGCCATCACAGTTTTTTAACTATTATAAAAATAGGAAGCCTCGGTCTTCTACTCTTCTCTTACCACTTCAGTACAGAGGCCTCATTTTTGTTCTTTTTCCTTCCTTTTTTTTTTTTTTAATTTTCCAACCCGACTTCAATAACGGAGACTGAATCTTTGAATAGGGTTAAAAAAATCGCTGGCTGGAATTTATGAGGGTGTTGGGACATCCAGTTAAAAGGGGGGAAAAATTGGGATTCCCTGACTCTGCCCTTCTGGTAGTACTTACTGAATTGACTATTAAGCTGCATTGGCCTCTTGCTGGATATTTGTCTGGATGCAACCAGTCTGCGAAATTAAAAACTAATTAAGCGGTGACCTCTCAGTTGTTTATTCATGTGAAGTTGTCGCAATATTCACTGTCCGACATATGGTTAATCTGTGGGGTTTGATGATTGCAAATCGTCACCACAGTTTAGCTCGACTGTTTGAAAGATTTCGGATGCAACTTCTATATTTCCGAATTCATATAGGTTCCAATTTTCTCTTTGATTAACGATTCCGCTTGCTAGTGAACTCTCTACAATCTGCAGCCTTCTTTTTTCCCAAAAGAGAAAAGAAAGAAAGAAACCGTAAAAGGAGCCTTTTGATTTAGAAGCCAGAGTTCATCGTTAATGTTAAAAATGCACTTGCAGAGCCAGTATTAATTATTTCTTCATGGCACTCATCTTACTCATGAAAAAACAAAGCAAGAAATCGTCATGCTGAATTTTGCAAGGAAAAGTGTAGCAAAATGATGAGATGACATTACTGATGAGGAAAAGGAGCTAAACAGAGCTATGAAGTTAGTAAGATTAAAGCCCAGGAGGGTAGTGTTGAAGTCAGAAAAGTACCCTCATGACATTCTGTCAAGTGTCAACCAAAGAAATAAAAATAAAAGACCCCAAAAAAGGAAATTAAGAAAAGAAAGAGAGAAATATAATAGCCAGTTTTATAGATTCGAAGAAAACAACGAATGAGGGGTTATCACCTTTTAATTTCTCCAGGTTCGGGTAATTTCCCACAAGGATAAGTCCATCTTAATCACGAACTGACTAAAAAACTGTGGATTAGGTGGCACCCACGCCGGCGGCGATGCTACCCGAGGGAGGAGGCGGGGATGGCATGAGGTTGACGAGAAGATCGGCGAAAGCACCCACAATGTACTTGTGGGTGTGTTTGGGATTCAGAGCAAGATAACAGAGAAGAAGCTCATGCAAGATTTCCCAGTTGGAGTTCACATCCCTCAGCTCCGGACGCGCCTCCACCATCTCCTGCATGGATCGTCGGAAGTCCAAATAAGGGTCCGGCGAGAAGGTGGGGACGGCCACGCTATTGTCGAAGACCTTCTTTTTCTGACCGGCGGCGGCGGAGGATTCCACGATGGAGTTAGAGCGGCCGGGTGAGGAGAAGAAGAAGCGTCGGGAGGCGAAGGCGGTGGCCAAGTCTGGGTCATTGCCGGCGTTGATGGAATGATCCGAGGTCGGGTCATAAGTGAGTTGAAGTTTTTTATGAATACAGAAGAAGACGGGGTGGCGGGCGAAATAGGGTTGTCTTGAAGAGTGCTGATGGAAGAAGCAGACGAAGCTTCAGGTGATATTAATGGCCGCATAAGCCTGGAGAAGCACTGGTTCAGACTTCTTCCTAGTGTGCTAAGCATACTCTTCTCTACTCCTTAATCTGCTCCTTCGACCCACATGTGCAGGTGCCATGGAAAGGTTACATATTTATATGTATATTATTATAATATAATGGGAAACTGGGAACGTACGCTTGAAGCTGCATGTGGGTGGCTTGTTTTCGGGATTCTTAATGCCCAGTCGCTGACGAATACAATAATTAACTAAGTTGGAAGATATATGCAGTAATAAGCTGCGGATTAAGGCATGGTTGTTTGAGATAGAAGGCAGGTGCACATGGTGGGAAGCTGTAATAATAAAACAAATGAAGGAGAAGGAGACACGGAAGTCAGAAGAAGTGGCAATTTTATAATAAATAGAGTATCAGAGTACATGGATAGCTGCTCATAGTTGGTCCACTTCATGCACTGATCACAAATGGGAAAGGGATGGATCATGCGTGCTGCATATATTTATTTGGTAACCCAATAGACAAATATGACAAGGGGGACGGGGGACCTGGCCTGAGCCGGGTCCCACCCCATGTCCAGCTTTAAACGTAAATTAGATCATAGCCTGATGATAGAGGCAAATAGAGAGAGGGGAAGGGAGAAAGAAGTGAAATTGGAGGAAGCAGGGCTGTGCAATTGCAATGGACAAAGGATGAAAAGAACGATTCGTGGCTTCTGATTCTGAATAAAACGAATGGACGTGTCCAAACTGAAGTCAATAAAAATGGGACGTTGGTGTAAATTTTGAAGCCAGGGATGGTCCAATCGTGGCAGCAAACCACGTGGTCGGGTGGAGCCTGGCCTGCTTTAACTTTAATATATACACCCACACTTTTTATTATCAATAATAATAATAATATGGAGTTGGTTTTGCATAGAAACCAGTTTCCGTGTTGATGAGGGAGGATGTGTGCGATGGATGTCTATGGGTCTCTTTCGAGTACTAGCTAGGATGGGGAAAATCTAAAAATAAAAACTTATAAAGTGTATGAAAAATTAAATTTGTTTAATATATACTCCTCCAATCCTTAATATAAGACCCATTTAACTAATTTCATTAGATTAAGGAAGTTAGGTAAGTTAGTTAATTATAAAAAAAGTGACACATTTTTCTTAAAACACCATAATCATCTTTCTTAATACCCCTCCCTCTTCTACTTGATTATAGTTGAGGGAGTATCTATAGGGATAATTTAGAGAAAATTGATAAATATGAAAAATGGATCTTATATTTAGGACTAAAACCAACTCAGGAATTGGTCCTATATTAAGGACTGGAAAGTACATTTTTTATTCTGCGTATGTATGGGGAACATATGGCTCATGGCCATGGCAGAAGAGAGAGAAGGCAGTGATGAGAAGAGTGAGCCAAGAGGGGTGGGACGAATATTAATATAAGTCGCAGAAGTGCATACATAAGTTCCAGTAATTTTCTCTTCTGCGCCTCTGTCTTTCACCAGTCCCTCCTTTTTTTGCACTTTCCCAAATATTCACTCACTTTTCAGTTCTCACACTCCATGGTCCCTATACCTCACCCAACAAATACTTTGTACCTTCACCGTGTTCTCTTTTCAAAAAATCCGTACGTTTCATGTTTAAGTACAACTGGAACTTGGGTTAAGTCCAATTAGCTTGGGCTTAGTTTTCCTATACCAGAAAAAATGTCAGTGTCTAGAAAATGCCACCACATCAATCTTTAATTCAGTAACTATAATAATAATAATCAATTAATCATTTTTTTTCCTTTTCGGTACGTCCGTGAATTATGATAATTGCATTACGGTTTGGTCGCAGGTGTTCAAACTGCTACTTGCCTCTTAATTATTCATTATTGCATTCGATAAGACAAGCGTCTTGCCCACCTTCCTGCCCTGCTGATCAATTACCACAATTTCAGAGTCATCCTCAGAATTATGGATATCTCTTTTTGTTTTCGGTTTATTTCGTCAACCACCATAGTAGTAATTACACTAGAAATGAGCTGGAGCACACGTGCAAACCAACAATATTGTTATCCCTCGTAGTACTTGCTAAATGATATGATGGCCATGATCTCCAATCTGAAACTAAATCATTCCCATATGCACACCCCATTCCCATGTGTCTTCTGCATGGTTTTGATCACTGGCGTTGAATTGAATTCTCACAGAAGTTGGTGTCTGTCTCCAACATGACAACCTGAATTTGCCATATTTTAATGCAAAATCATTATAAATATTAAATCTAGAGTAGTTCTAAGAAGTCTGATTTTTGCTTTTAAAAAAAAGTTTCACAACTTTAATTAACTTAAAAATAATGCAAAAACATTATTTAATTTATGAATATACACGTTTAACGTGCAGACACGAATTCTTTTAATAATTTGTGTTCATTTATTATTATTATTTTCACTTACAAACTATGAGTAATTCATATGTTAATATTTCTTTTCCAGCTTTGCGTCCATTCTTCATTATTGAACTCTCCAATAGGAAGCCTCGCTTAGATGGATAAATGAAAAAGAATCATTGGGCTCTTACTAAAGAACTACGAAGCCTGTTGGGCTTCGGCCCTTTTATTTTGGATCACCGGTGTGGTTGAGTTGTCGTTGATGGCCAACGAGTCGTCAGGACGTACTAGTCAAGTAAAATAAACAAACTGAAACTTAAGATCGACTCCTATTCCTAATTCGCTCGCATTCGTTTAAACCAGAGCAGTGCAACTAATGACTCAGGGCCTCATTTATTCTTTGTAAGCCTCTGATCTGCGGTGGCCATGGAAGCTCCCATGCCGCCAGGTATTCCACTTATCACATTCTCCTGCATGCCGTCCACCCAACCAACATCAAAATGATTAGCCACTACCTTCACAATTAACTTCACATTTCACATCAGTTAACACTGCCTATGTATAAAATCGTAACGTTAGGTTGCATATATATGATGAAAGGAAGCTAGCCAAGTGAATGATGGGTTGACGGCGAACTGGGATACTTACGGATGGAACAAAATTATTGTCACCAGCCCTGCGCACCAACCGAGGATTAAGAGTTGCATCCCCCTGTTCACTTATGAAATCATCGTCTATACTTGCTCTAAATCCTGGAGGTTGCCTCCATTCTGCTGCAGCATCAGCATCATCTCCTGATTCATTCACTGGATTATTACTCTTGTTTGCCTCAATATTCTCAGCAGCTTGCATGTACTTCCCCACCACCTGTTTCAACAAGTTAAATGAATACTCGCTATGAGTAAAATAGATGTAGATGTGGAAGGAGACGGCATAAAATAGGTGAGGTTATTTCTTTTGGACCTGCCCACCCACTGTCTCGGTGACGACGTGGCCACGGCCTTCATTTGTTGCAGATATGGTGACACCTTCGTTTCTGGCAAGATTAGTGACGGCGTCGTGAGAGATGAGACCGGCTCGCTGGTTGGTTGCGGCGGCTGATTCCATGCGAGCCGCGGGGCCACCTTTCTGGGTTCCACCCAACACCTGGGCTTCTGCTGACTGCATCATGGCTGCGTCTCTGGGTGCTATGGGCTTCGATGCTAATTCTCCCTTCACGTTCACGAACACTTCTCCATATTTAATGGGCTCCTGCTTATCTTCGTCAGCACTTCTTCTTGGCTGTTCTTGGCTCATGCTGATACAAGATCAAACAATTCGACTTGTCTTGTTAATACAAGTTTGTGTTTGTGTTGTTATATATATGCGCAACACAAAAAGAAAAAAACACACACGCGCACACTGGCCGGAGCACTAGGAACGGTTGAAACTTGACACCGCGACAGAAATACTAACACGTGGTGGAAGAATATGATGTAAAGGGGTGATGAAACATTATAAGCAGTGGCAGGTGGCGAGTGCTGAAGCCGGCCGAGAGCATGTGTCTTCCACCGTTAAGCGGCCGCAAGCAGATATTTTGACAGCTTGGACCTAGCTGGCTACTCCTAAATTCATCAATCATACTCATATTCTGATTCAGTTTCTTACTTTCGTCAGATAAAGATGGCTATTTGAGATGCCGAGCATGCTCGACTCAGAGAGATCGGTGCCATCTTCACCCTCTTGGAGACACGTGAAGGACCCTTTAATTTACCTGATTGGGTCCGTACGTAATTAAGGCGGTAATTTAAATTATTCAGTCGCGGATAAACTCTTAATAAATTCGAAAATGTGAGTCTGACGGATCCTTATATTAGTTGGTTGGTTGAGTTGTATATACGTTGTTCATGAATTTTATCTCTTTTAACAGCATATTTTAGGCTATGCGAAAATTAATTAAGCATCAAAATAGTGAGCTCTGTAACAGTATAATTAACTTTCGAAGCCACCATGATAACCAGTCTTAGAAATATAAACACTAACTTTTTAGGATTTATTGGGTCAACTGTTTAAACGTTTTTATTTTTTTTACAAAAAATCTACATATATAATAATAGCATTTGACGACACCGATGGAGTACAAATTTTAGCAAGGTTGATTTTTAAAAAATTAGAAAAGTAAGATTATAAAATTTCGTAAAAATATATATAATAAAAGAATAAGAAAGATTAATTAAAAAATTGATTCAATATTTATCCTAGATTTGCAATGGCACAGGCTTCAGCTGTTGTGAAACTAGTTAAATTGTGTAAAAAGTTCATAAATAACATAATAGTATAGATTATGTATAAATTCTAATTCTAATGCTTTCAATACAAATAAATCATTATGGTCGATTTCACTTAACAGGGGACGAATAAAAGCTTTTACTGTTATAGGACATAACTTTTGTTGTATTAATTCGACCAGGTTAATATAATTTTATCAAAAGTAGATTTAACGAAAAAGCGTATGCGGAGTTACTGTGTTTAATCACCGTTGGTGGATTTACATTAAAAAGCACTCCAGACATTCCGACAACTAATAAAACAGTACATCAATCACCATCCCATGCCATGAATTAATCCATGATCAAACTGAAATTTTAGCGTATCTGGCCAGTTGGGCATATGAGATTCTAAATCATTAACAAGGACACATTCCTTGACTGCTTTTGTACTTTTCAACGCTCACGCCTATAACATAGCTTAACATCCTCCGGATGATCCGACGGCGTCACTTGATGTGATATATATATATATATTACTTCCGGTCCTTAATATAAGACTCCATTTGACTTTTTGTTTGGTCCTAATTATAAGATTCCAATCTATTTTATCTCTCATATTTATGCATTTTTTTCCAAGATAGTCCTTCTAATAATGATAGTTCTAGCCAATACACTTAATTAGCAAGGATATTTTAGAAATGACAAAACTTATTTATTACAAATAACTAACTTAACTTACTTCCTTAATCTCCTCAAATAAGTCAACTGGGTCTTATAATTAGGACCGGAGGTAGTATTATTGAAGTGTAAAGATAAAGCAAGAAAATTTATACTAACTCTGCTCTTTAATATAAAAGTTAAATAATTAATTTGGAAAGATAAAAATTTTTAAAATAGTTATTTGTAATAAATATTTATTATTATTTTTAAATTAATCTTATTCAATTAGAATCACTATATTTAGGTGAAAATATTTTACAATTAATAATTAATAAAAATATTTTTTTAGAATATATTATAAATTTGAGAGATAAAGTAACTTAACGAGGGAAGGTAGTATTTACTATAAAAGGTTGATATGTCCCAAAATATATAGGAAGACAAGCACAGAAGTGGAAAATAGTAAATAGCTAGATCGCCACATATCATATATGATACATTTTTTAGCAAGATGTGTACAAAAACAGTCATCAACCTCAAAAAGCTCAAATATTCATATAAAGATAGAACCATGAAATCTTCAACGTATATACTAATGCATAAGCTGTCTGATCATTTGTTTTGATTAAGGGTCGCCGCCGCAGCGACGGAAGCTGCGACGCCACTGGGAGTGGTTTTCATGTCCGGTTTGTTTCTAATCTCAGCGCCAATCACTCCCTCTGCATCTTCTCGTGTCACCTGCTTATCTGCGGGCAGCTTCTGCTTCGCATCCTGCAAGCACATACGCAAAACATTTCAAGTTAAGCAAGAAGGTTCAGAGGAAATTGAACGCAAATATGATGAGTTTCATATATATTTACAGTTAAAACATCAGACAAAGTTGTTCTCTGCTCGTATGGCACAGTGCGAGCGTTGCGGGTGGCAGCAGACTGGGCAGTGGCGGCCACACCTCCCGGCGTTATCTTGTTTCTTCCGGTGGCTCTCATTTCAGCAGCTTGTATTGCTGCGGCGTCGCTCTGATCCACAGGCTTATCACCAGCCGCGCTTAATGCCGATGCCTCAAGCGCCTCCCCCATGGTTATAGCATCTGGGTATAGAGCCAACCCAGGATCTCTCATGGGCACGTCGGGCTCCACAAACTGTCCCACCACCTCTCGCCCCACCGTCTCGGTGATAACACGAGTCGCACCCACTTTTGTTTCGGAGACGCTCAAGCCTTGGTTGCGAACTACGTCTGAGACGTCGTCTGAGCTCACCAGGCCGGCTCTCGTGTTCACTGCAGCTGCTGATTGCATCACGGACGCTGGTCCTCCTCTCTGGGTCTGACCCAATGCTTGGTTCTCTGTTGCTTGCATCAAAGCCGCGTCTCTCGGCGTGATGACATTGGAAGCCACTTCACCGGAGACGTTGAAAACATCTCCGTATTTGATGGGCTGCGGCTGCTGCTCCTGCCCGGCTTCAGATCTACGTGCCTGCTCCTGGCTCATGGTTGTACCGTGCACTAGAGCTTCAACGAGTTTATAAGCAAAGATCACCAAATGTGGTTGAAATGCCGTCACCTCATTGTGAATGTGTTTTTATATACACAGACAGAGATACGATGAGAAGATGAGGGAGGGTTATCGGGTGGGAGGGTTTTACAGGTGGTGTCTAGTTTCGTATGACGCGTGGCATTTCATCTGACTAATGTTGTCCAATGCTCGTTAAATTTCACCACCTGGCACGTATCTCTGCCGGTTTGGCTCACGCGCGCGTCACGTGCATGAAGAATCATAGACAATTAAAATCCAAAACAAAAACAAATTTAAAAACAGTAATAAATTAAAAGATACTTATCATTGTGCTTTTATATAGTTATGTATTGATTACTGTTAAAAAAAGGCTAAATTATGCAAAACTTCTCTAAACTATAGGCCAGTCACATATAACCTCCCTGATGTTTAAAAGTTTAAATTCAATCTTCCCGATCTTTTATGTTTTTAACACCTTGCCGCTAACTCACCGTTATCTTTCTAATAAAATTTGCCATGTCAGATCAATATAAAACACCTTGCATCTTATGTGGTATCTTACATGGCATCCCATCTAAGTTAATTTTATAAAACACCCCTGAACTTTAAACTAGTTGCACATAACCGCCTAACATTTTAATACTAAATTTCCATTACTTTTTTTTCCTATTTAATGCTCATCAAAACCTACTCATCATTACTTTCATTGCAACATTTTTACAATGTTATAATTTTATTTTATGATCTTAATAAATTATATTTATTAAGATTTTGACAATCTTTTATTAATTAAAATAGCAATTTTTGTGCGATAAAAATAAAATAAAAATTTTATTTAAAACATTATGTTGACAAAAAATATAAGAATAAAGGCTCAACTTCTAATTGAAAAAAAAAGGGTAATAAAAGATAAATATTGGCAAAAGTGAAATACTGAACAAGGCTAGAAGTTTCATTTTGACGTTGTGAGGGTCTCATGAATTGAAAGATAAAAGTTGCATTTCATCGAAAAGATTTAATAAGAGATTTTTTTAAATATAAAATGACATTTTAATCCTCATATAAAAATAATATAATTATAATAAAATGATTATATTAGATAAGATGCCAGGTAAGATGCCACGTAGGATTTAAGGTGTCTTGTTTTGATATGATATGGCAAATTTTGTTAAAAAGATAACGGTTAGTTAATGACAAGGTGCTTATAATAAAGAAAATGAAAGATCAAGGGGGTTGAATTTAAAATTTTAAATATGAGGGAGTTTATATGTAACTGGTCCATAATTCATGGAGGTTTTGTATAATTTAGCCATAAAAAAACTATAAAAGTTAGAAACAACACACTCAAAATACTGGGCAATTTTATTTTACTATAATTTACAAACGATATGATCCAGACTGCTGATTTGAATATTTTCATTCAGCAACATGCGCATACATATATCTAAAATTCTTTAGTTTGCATTTTCAAAAATAAAAAGTAAGTTTACATATACTAATTGACCGTCCCTCTGACCTGCCATATAGTTAACAGCTGCTTTAATTTTACTCCTTAGGATTTACGTACCTAAATCCCAAAATGAACAAAGCGAAAAACACAACCTTAAAAACATCCCAGATGAAATTAAAGTACCTTTACTCCATTCACTTTCTTTTCACTCCATTCGCTACATGTTGGTTAGGTTTTTGTTGCTTTGTTTGTTGTATGGACAAGTTTTGCCTTGGGAGATGGAAAAAGTCCCTCAAACTCTTCAAAGCACAGGTGTCTACATGTTTCAACTTGCATGGCTTTAACTAGTTAAAAGTACTACTTATCTCTAATCTTTAATGTGAGCACTAGTTTGATTTTTAAATTATTTTAAATATAAAACCTTAATTTTCTTTGTTTTTAATATTTTTTCATTCTTTTCAAAATAACTCTTGTAATAGGTGCACATGTTAAGGATTCCATCAAATAGTAATTAGAGCATACACGTGATTAGTAAGAGTATTCTAATAAAGATAATACCTATTTATTACAAATAACTAACTCAATAAACTTTTTTAATCTACTCAAATTAGTTAACTAGTTCTTATATTAAGGACCAGAAGTTGTATTAAACAAATGGCACTTGAAAATTCATTGACATCACTGTTAACTATTAATTGTCTTCATAGACGTATGTGCATGCATGCACATATAATAATTACTTTATTTGATCTTAGATATAAAGTCTTTTTTAACTAATTGATAAAAACGTACAAAAATTGTTCAGGTGATTATTTATAATTAGTATATAAAGAATTTATGATAAATTTTTTCAAAAAATACTCTAACCATTTAATGATTAGAATTTAAAGCATAGAGATCACGAATATTCCAATAAATATGGATCTTATGGAAAAGAAATAATTAATATAAGGGACGAGGTAAAAGTAAACCTTATATTTAACACTAAATTAACGAAGTTAAAATTCTCAAATAAATCTAGGAGAAGAGTATACAGTTTTTTTTTGGGGGGGGGGGTTACAAGAGTATAGAGTTTCTCGAGGTTATTGGAAATTCAACGGTCGGGCCGGGTAACGGATATTGAATATGGGCATCTTTACACGTGGAAGCTTGGCTTGTTTGGAGATGGACCGCCGGGCGTCCCATCTCGTCAAAGCTTCAATATGCATGGCTCCACTCAAAAGCTCGAGATAAATGATACTTTAATCAATATACAATAATATCCTCATTTATCATATTGTAATATTCTGTTAATCCCCCTCATAAAAAAATATATCACGAAAGTAATAAGGCAAAGTCGGGAGAATAACAGGATCTATACCCACTCTGATTTCTGGTTCATATAGAAAAGAGACGCCGATGAGCATTTGTGAGAGATTCCCATGAAACGAACAAAGAATAAAAAAATCCAAGGGATTTTGACAGGGCAAGATTTGTGATTTGTGAACATGGAAATCAGAAAAGAATAACGTAACCTCATTATCACATCATCCTCCAATGTGGTCCATATATGTGTGTGTGTATATATACACACACACATATCATATGGAGTTTTCAAGTCAAAGGTGAATTTAGATAGTGGCGGGCCTTGCACCGGCCACACAATTAGTCAAACAAATAACTCAGGCTCATTCCACTAGCAGGGAAACAGGATCTTTCATCTATGAGCCTCCACCAAAGTCTGATTGCTCTGCCTATTATTATTCTAACGCCTCATCAATCAATCGTTTGCTTCATTCCTGTTATACTTACTGACCTAGTAGCCTGTAACCTCCCTCCCTTCAAAAATTCCGAACAAAATTAATGCATCATTATTTTAGTATGCGACGTTATATGAAAGTGATGCTTAGCGTGCATCATTGGAGGTGTCTGATGACATTCTAAAATGGATGGACCAAATTTTATGATGATGTAGTAATTTTGCGAGAGAGTTATGGGATTATTAAATGAGGGTCATTTGTCGTTCCGATTTATACCCTTCACATCAATCAAAAGTTTCAAGGCGGAAAGATGATCGTGTGGGAAAGCAGCGTAGTGAGATTTTGGAACTTAAAACAGGGGAGGGAATAATGTATTCAGAGGAGCCAGAAATCCAATGAAATAAGAATGAAACAGGCCATGTTAGATTAAAGAGCGACACGGAAGTTGTTTTATTGGAGTGAACGAGAACAATCTGTATATACAAGCACGTCCCACTCTCTTTTTTCATGATGTTTCATCATCGTCTTCAATTTCACTTCCCTGCGGTGGTTTTGGGCACCGTCACGACCAGTTTTCCACCAGAGCAAACGGCGGTGGCCGTGGCGGGCCTGGTCCAAGCTGGCAATCGGAACCTCCAAAGATCAAGACCAAGACGAAGCTGACCGGCAACCAATTCGCCGCCGTCCATTCCTTTTACCACGATTCTGGTCATACCGGGCAAGATTTCGATGGCGTGGGCGCGCACACCGTTGGGTATGCCATTGGCGGCGGCTACAAAACGATAAGAAGTGGGGGTCTCCTCGACGGACACGTCGGCGTCTGAGCGGAGAGGGAGCTCGAGAACGTTGGCGAACACGTGAGGCAGTCTCCAGAGCTTCTTGGCGTTGGAGGAGGCGGAGGATGAAACCACAGAGGACTGCGGACACAAGGTGTTTCGCTTCTTCGAGGAAGGATGGAACTTCATCGCAAACATGTTCTGCTAGACTCTGGGGATCCTCTTCAATCTCCCTTTGTGGATGCAGAGCGCAGTGACCGAATTTTCCGGAAGGATGAAGATAATTAGTAGATGTTGTAATGGACCCCCTGTGTGTATATTTATATGTATATATGGCTGTAAATTGACAGAAGTGCCCTTCAACTTGCAGTGGGAGGAAGGACATAGCTTTCTTTGTCCGCAGGAATCTGAAAAGAAGGGACGTATGGCCTGGTGATAAAGTGGGGATAGATAGGGTAAGGTGGTGAATACATTTTGTATTGGGAGGGGTGGGGGTTTAGTTTCAGAACCTACGTGGAGGCGTGCGTGGTAGGGGATTTAGTTGTTCTGGTAATTGACAAGATAAAAAGATTCGGACCAAGTCACTCTCCACTTGGGGCTCATCAGCCATTACAAAGGTTATATTCCCTGGTCACATACGGTCTGATTAAAGTTCAAGCGTATGTAATACAAAAACGAACATTGAATCAATTGTTAAGCAGATGAGAGCAGAAGTCGAATGCGATTTGAAGAAGACCGGTTGGAGTAAATGAATGGGAGTGGGTGTGGTCCCTATATATGGAGGAGGGGGAAGCGTTTGGGGAAGGACAAAATTGGAAGATAGAAGAAGGTCCAAAGTTGCAGGGGGACAAATGAAAGGCGCCATGTTGGGACCAGAAAATGGAGGCTGTTGAAGAGGACCCTCGCCATTCCCTTCAATTATGTAATATGCATGATGCCCTGTCTCTCCCACTTAATTTGGCCTCCACATCCCTATAATCTTCTCCTGTACTCTGTCTTTATTTGCTTCTTTTGTCCTCTGCATTCACTAAGCATCTAACCTGTCCTATTCCTTATCCTCGTTTGTAACTCCACATTCCAAATGCATGTCATATCTAATATGCATTTTTGTATTATTATGTCCTTTATATATATATATGTCTATTCATTCATTTTGCATATCAGCATTTATATCTAGTTATTGATACTCAGAGAATATGCCCTGATCTCCTAACTTCGAGTTCCTAAACACATGCAAGTAGGATCACCGAGATTAAACTTATGCCACATAGTAGACCACTACCAGAGAGAGAGAGAGAGAGAGAGAGGTTTTCCAGAGCAAGTCAATCTGATGATGCGGTGTGAGTCAGGGAGGCATATATTCATGTATGGATGGTTACTTTTTCAGAGAATAACCATTCCCTCCCTTTCCTCAACTGCTTATTACCTGAAGTTAAAATAATAAATTCCAATTGAATTAATTAATAAAGTCTATTTTGTTCTTGGGCTTTAATCCACCCAAATCCATCAAGGGCGGATCTTTCATACAACCCAATACATTCCGTACAGGGACAAGGAGGGAGAAAAGTTATACTTTTAATTTTGAGCTTCAAAAAAGAACTTAGTCTTTTTGTTTAGTCGGACCCGGCCAGCGGGGCAAGGATAAAAAAGTGAAGAGAACTGAATTTATTGCAAAAAATATAACAGTGGAATGGAGGGAATGGGATGGTTTCTGAGTTTGTGGGAGTGACAGTTTAGAAGAGAGGATAGGTTGGGCTTACTATTAGCTGAAATTAAATGTGATTTAGAATGATGTGGACATGCAGGGGCCTCCTGATGAATATTAGGTGGTCATACACATGGGTCATTATAAACAGTTAAGTCTCAGCTTCCTGGATGTTATGCTGTTGAGGAGTATCTTTCTTAACTTGTCCCTACCAGGCCTAGCTTCATTCAGCCCCTTCATTATCTTCTCTAACCAATTAGGGTGTCTTCACCCTCTCCTGCTGTGTCTGCTTCAATGTCTACACTTAGCTCCTAGTTTTCTTTCCCCAAGTTTGTTACGGCTATTATGAGAAAACTTCACCAAACATGGTCATCTTTTCCCCCACAAATTGACCATTTTGACACTGATCGTACAAAGCATTCTCCACTGTTTATTGAAATGGCCTGCGCAGAGTGTTGCACTAGTAAGATGCGAAAGGACTGGCTAACTTTCTTGAATACTTCATTTGGGCATCTTAGCATGTTATCATGTTCACTTCAATTTTTTAGCGCTTTGCCTTCTCTGTAGTTTACTGTTCTCTACTTATTGCAATCTTTGTTTGGACTATGAAGGCGACAAAAACAGAGGAGGGAAACTGGAAAGAAATGTTGCTTTTACACAATGTTCTCGTCAATCTAAAGCTGTTGTTACCAGCATTCCGATGATCAAATCAATCATTTCCACCAGATCGGTTCCCTTTTTCTTTTCGGATTCTTTTTCAGCATTATATTTGGTGTGAGCGTCGTCAAGGGCGAGAAACAGTAATTTGATAATTAGTGTGGAACAAATCTTGGCCTTACTTTAAGATTGAAAGTGAGGGATTTTCTTTAGCCTGATATGATATTCGGATTTTCTTTTGATAATGAAAACCAACAGAAACGAATACGAAGTGAGAACAGACAACATATAATGATATAAACTCTAGTGAAGGAGCTACTCTTTATGAGAATACCATGTAGTTACTTGTCCTCCAATAATCTGCATCACCATGATCATCAGCAACAACACAAAAGGAAAAGAAGAAAACCAGAGTTTCGGTCACGCATCGTTATCAATCATCATCATCCATCCTGAATCCAAAACAATGTGGGGGAAAACCATAAGCAATTCAAACACGAACACTTATTGTCTCTATATGCAGGGGAGAAGAGGTAAAGAAAAATGAAAACAAGACTCGGAAAATTTCAAACAAACAAAAGTAAGACAACATAAGCATTGCCTCCACGACAAAAACTCTCGAACTCCAGAATCATAATAAAAAATGGAAGAGGCAAAACTTCTGACTTGCTGATCAAATTCTGAATCAGGAGGGATGATAAATCTCAGATTTCGAATTTTCTTCTATGTCCACCATCATCACTTGGCACCGGCATTCATGACTGCAGAAGGCTGTCTCACCTCTGCACAAACATGAACCGACAGATCACTCGAAGAAATGAACTTAAACAAGGACGAAAGCACTCATCTTCTTCCGATCAATTTGTTTTTAAAATCTCTCTTTAGAGGTAGCTACATGTATTTGATTTAAATGAAACTTACCTGTAAATAAAGATGTCGTTTGTGGGCTCAAGATGCTTCTTGCAAGTGTAACAGAAGCTGAGGAAACTCCCCGGAGCAGACTGGGGCCTTCCAGGCAAAGAACAATGGCTCTTGACAACGCAATTATCAAATATATGAGTGGTTCTTGGATTAGGACCATGGGATATTACACGAGTATACTCTTCAGAAAGCTCCATTTCACTCAAAGACAGAACACCTGTGGATACTGCCCTTGAAGAATCCTCTGTATAAATTTCTGAACTTTGAGACCCAGTTGGCGATACAAGCGAGTTTTGGGTTTCAATTCCCACACCAGTCGAACTTGTTTGAGATTCAAACGGAGAAAATGTAAAAGGTGATAAAGGAGGGATTTTTACTCTCAGTTGTGTTCCAAACAGAACATTTCCATTGCTGGGTTTATCAGAATTTTCTTCAGCTCCCTCATCTTTAAGTGCATCAACGAGAGCGAGCCCAATGCCTCTCGAATCTATCTTGTTCCATGAGCTTTTCTTTTCGGAGGAAATTCTGGGGGAGAATGTCCCGAAAGGAGGCAATAACATAGAGTCAAAGATTGAAGTAGGGATTCTTAAAGCCTCGGCCCTTGAGAGACACTTGGTGGTAAGGTCTTTAAATTTGGGTGAACCGAAGAGGGATTGAATAACTCTATCATACTTATGCTTAGGAGATGATTGGTGACAGCTCTGGTCAGCCATTAAAGCTGGTTTTGTCACTGCTCTTGATCTTTTCATCATCAGCATATACAAGCTCTTGTTCTGTGATCCAAACACTTCAACTGCAAAACTGAAACCCAAACGAAATGGACTCAGAATTAGTGGAAATGAACAAGTAAATGCCATAAACGGTGCAAGAATACATGAGATGGATCATTGAGAAGTGAGAACTCACCGGGATAGGAAAGAGCGATACCACTCAAAAACCACTTGCTATTGCAGAGCAAGAATTTTTGTGCATCTGACAGAAAAAGCCAAGCAATGAAGATAGTCTGAAACTGTCAGAATCCCTGAAACGCCTTCACAAATTCTGAGGCCTCCATGACTTTAAACTGAAACTGTAACGAAAGCTGGGTTTTTCACGTTTTCCCTAATAAAGCTTTCTCAATAACAAGACATCTATTACTATTCCCATCATAACCTCTCGTAGCTCCGCCATTAACAGCAGAGACAGGAAGAAATCACATAAATCGTTTGAGAGCAAGCATGATGAAAAGAAAGAAAGAACAAGTTATATTCTCTTTCTGCTAAACTCGATTTTTGTCAGTGTAACTTCGTCACTGCTATCAATTTTCAAGATGTGTCCTTCTCTTCTTTGAGTTTCAATTCTGTAAATTCTTCAGCTTTATGGAGAGCAAATGATAAGGGGTGAGGAAAAGAAGGAAACTTTGGACTTATACAAAAAGGTGATGGTGTCTGGATATGCCTTTAAAAATACAGATTTTTTTATTCTTCATTATCATCTTTCAATTTTTTCTCCTAAATTTTATTCCTCTTCCTCCATCCACCTTGACTTCAATAAAAAAACCTTCTCCATTTTTCTTCGCTACGTTCGTATGGAGGAGTACACAACCATTTCCACATCTGCCATTTGTGTCGTACAAGTTTGAACAACTTGATCAAGTACAAGCTTTAACTTCATGTTTTGAGAAAGTTTATTCTTCTAGTTGAATAATCAATAATGTCGCGGTTTTTCTTGAGAAAACTGATATTTTGCATTCACAGATGTGTGTAAACAATTTTTTTTAAACAAATTATCGCATTGAAGTTTAACGTCTAAGCGGAAGAAAAATCATATTATAAATTTATAATAGAATTATCATGGTCGCTGAAATAATGTTATTTTTCCGGCAATCCAATTTTTGTTTGGCCTGAAAGTCAAATATTTTTAGTGCGGCATTATCAAATTCGCACCACTTTTACGTCAATATAGAATATTTTCATATTTCGTTAAAAAAATAATCTTATTATTTAATCCTTACATTATCACTTTCTTTTTAATTTAATCTTTTGTTTGTTAACGTAGTTTTTAATTTTTTTCAAATATATATATTCAGAGTTTTTTATAAAAAAAAAAGAATTAAATGTTCTGACTTAAAGATCAAATATTAGTCACATGTTAAACGTAAAAAGTGGGGAAAATTAGGGAAGTAAATAAGAAGGAGAAAAGTGAATTCGCTTCAAATATTACGAGTTTAGAATGCTTATAATATAATTTTTAAATTTTGAAAAAATCAACTACATAAACAATATTTTAACTATTAAAAACTACACTTTGGTATAGAGTTTTTGATTTTATTTATTAATGTTAAAGTAAAAGAATCGATTTATGACTGAGTGCCTTAATTTAATTTGTTTTTGTTTTTGATAATTTTTGTTCGGGTTGATATTTCTAGGGTTAATAATTTCCTTAACATAGAATATCCCTCACATGAAACGGCAGCCAAACCAAAAAATAGTACTCCTACGGTTTTTAATATGAAACCTAATTAATTAATTTGAATATATTAAGGATATTAGATAAATTAGTTAATATCATATGTTTCTTTCTAAAACACTATAACCATCTTCTTTAATTTTTCCCCTCTCCCCTACTTGATTATTGTTGAAAAAAATATCAATATGGTTAATTTGGAAAAAATTAATAAGCATATGAAATATGTCTTACCTGTAAGATTAATATCAACTATCTAATTAAATCTTACATTAAGGACCGGAGGAGTATCACAGAAAGCAGAAAAAATGTACATTTATGGTAAATAGAGTAATTAATGGTGGCTGGATCTAATGAAAGGATTTAGTCGTTTATAATATAACGAAGCAAAGTCTTCTATATTTAGCTCTCAATAGTGTTTGTCTTTAATAAGAGAATACCTGCAGTGAACATGAAAAAAAGTTCACAAAATAGTTTTTTTATAAAATTTTAATAATATGTGATAAAACATTTTCCGCGCATCATATGGAGTTTTGAAATGAATAATAGTATTCATAATTTATTCATAATACAAGTAAATACAAGTCGTATACCTATAATATTGACGATTGAGGTGACCCAAATCTTTGAATTTGTGGTTGCATGAATTGTAATTCTGGCAGTTGAATTGAAGACGTACACTTGTTTCGGCCTAAAAAGGGGAAGAAGACGTACACTTGTATCGTCCAAGAATGGGCTGGGAGTGGGCCCTACCCAATGAGGTTGCGTCTCTTTCTCTTCATCAGTATTGCTCAGTGTTTGTACCAAAAAAAAAAAGTATTGCTCAGTGTGGGCCCACTTCCTCCCTTACTGGGCCGTCGACCACATTTCACACCTTTCTTTGTTTGCATCACTTTACGTGCGTTTGCTTCTCATGCTTTTTCCTTTCCTTCTCATCTCAGAACGCCACACAAAAATCCCACCAATCTAGCAGAAGGGACTAATTCCTCACAACATGACGAATTAATATTCAAATTCCTGCTGAGAAATTTGCCTAGATTTAGTGTCCGATAGTGTCTCAAATAGGATTATCTCAAATAAAAAGATACCAATGATTTAGCCCCAAAAAAAAATCCCCCCCCAAAACAATTAATTTATAAATCCTTATAGTTTCATCTGATTTCTAATCATATCTTTATTTTTTATCAGGTTTCTATGAATTTTTTTTTCTTTTAACAGGTCCTTAAAGTATCTGAGTTTTAATGAAATATTTGTGATTTCAAATTAAAATTTAAGCAAAACTACAAGGACTTGTAGGTTCGGGGTTGGTTTTTTTTTTTTTTTAATCATAAAAGTCGAGTCCAAATCAAAACGGAGATAGATAGCAGTAGAAGTAGAATGCACAGTCCGTACTCAATGGATAAATAAGTTGATGAAACAGTACTATAAAAACAAATCAATGGACTATAAACAGTCAATATGTATACGCAGGAGATGACCCGTTTTAATGCGATTCGACTCTAGAGATTGACGTTTTAAACTAAACAGATAAAGCCTGAGGCCAAAGCGAAATCATGGACAAACTCTTTCATTTACGGTGCTCCAACTTTTTAATCGAAACATCATTCTTAAGTGTGTGTGTTTGTGTCGAAACCATCCTTTTTCCCATTATCTCACAGCCTTTGTTTATTAGGTAAAAGCCATTCAATTCAGTGATTTCGCTATCAACATAGCCATCAAACCTACCTGAACAAATATATATATATTGTTGTATAATCAAACAAAATCATTATATCGGAACGAGTTGGGTGGTCCAGGTGTCCTTTACTGCCACCGGGTGACATTTTATTGGGATTAAATTATTGGGACCCATCCAACTTGGGATGCTTACTGTGAATTGCATTCCGAGACTGGTGTCACACAAGGTTGCACTCACACATCACTTTCTGCTGACTCCAAATTCTGTCGTGTTGCTCTAAGCATCATGTTTTGATTGGTGATTTGTGCAGAGTTTCATGTTGGAATTCTGGTCCCCTTCTATTCTTCTTGGAAAGAACATTGATAATTGAAAGAAAAGGCCAAGCGAAATATGCGTACTACACATTCTTCAATGCAACGCGCCAGATGGAGTCTTAATTCATTAGACTAAACAAAACTTGATCACAAACACAACTTTTAAAGAGGCTGGAGATTGGAAGTTTGGAACAAACTTGGCAGGGCTGCCAAGCATATCCGTGTAACAAGGAGAAAGTACCATAAGCCTAGGTTAACTACGCTGGGTTTTTAATTTTCTATCATTTCTGGTCCTCTTCCTAGATTCTCTATTCTCTGTAGAGTATTGCTTTTTAATCATTAGATTGCACATTGCGGTCTTGACGGCTTCAGCAGCTGCCAAGAAAGCATTCTCATCAAACGATGTGCTCCCCTGCAATGTTTCCAGCAACGTCTCGCCCCCAGGGATCTTTTCATCTTCAACAACGGCTGGGTCTTGTCCAACATCGAAACCAGAAATTACCCGAACACGAGCCAATGCGGGATGGCTAAAACCCGGTAGGCTAGATACACCCGTTACCATCCACAATATCCCAGTACATGAGCTGGTTCCCAAGCTGGTAGGGACAAACGCCTCTTCTGCAATAGATATAACCTGCAGAGGATACATCCAGTGTTAGGCCAAATATGACTACTTATCTTTGAGGACAGCACCATGGAAGTAGCTTAGATCTGTATCTGTGCCAAGGTTTCAGACGTAAAGAAACAGGACCTTTATTTGAATACCCTCAGTTAGCCAGTTTTTTGGAAATTCTGTTCCCGATAATTGAACGTCATTATAGCATTTAACATATATTTCTCTATTCCAATCCTTTAATTCTTCTGACCTACTCCCTCCGTTCTTATTATAAGAGACATTTGATGCTTATGGCATGTTCCCATATATAAGAAACACTTAAAGTTGTCTCTATTTTTTTGTATTGATTTCCTATTTTACCCCTATTTATTTTGTCTCCAACTCATACTCTCCCCCCCTCCTACTTCACTTTTTTTAATAATTTAATTGTTTTTTCTCATACTCTCTCTCCTTATTAATGGGAGCATTGTTGGAAAAAACATACTTTTTACATATTAATTGTCCTTAACTAATTTTAACTGTTTTTTTTATCAACGTAATTTGGTTATTTGTCTCTTATAATAAGGAATAGAGGGAATAATTTCATAAATGTAATAAATGAAAGGCCATGGAAGTAGCTTAGATCTGTACTGTGCCAAGGTTTCAGACGTAAAGAAACAGGACCTTTATTTGAATACCCTCAGTTAGCCAGTTTTTTGGAAATTCTGTTCCCGATAATTGAACGTCATTATAGCATTTAACATATATTTCTCTATTCCAATCCTTTAAATCTTCTGACCTACTCCCTCCGTTTCTTATTATAAGAGACATTTGATGCTTATGGCATGTTCCCATATATAAGAAACACTTAAAAGTTGTCTCTATTTTTTTGTATTGATTTCCTATTTTACCCCTATTTATTTTGTCTCCAACTCATACTCTCCCCCCCCTCCTACTTCACTTTTTTTTAATAATTTAATTGTTTTTCTCTCATACTCTCTCTCCTTATTAATGGGAGCATTTTCTCTCATACTCTCTCTCCTTATTAATGGGACAGCATTGTTGGGCAAAAACATACTTTTTACATATTAATTGTCCTTAACTAATTTTAACTGTTTTTTTTATATCAACGTAATTTGGTTATTTGTCTCTTATAATAAGGAAACAGGGGAATAATTTCATAAATGTAATAAATGAAAGGCAGTGGAATAATGCACTTGAAATAGTTAATGGCAATCTCAACTGTTGGAACAAATGCGAGTAACTCACCTTGGCGACAGAAAGCGTTCGAGCAGAAAGGTTGCACCTCAGCAATATTATTCCTTGCAAGCTACAGGTTAGTACATCACGGCAGCAGTCAGTAACCCACTCCAGCACTACAATAAGCGAGATACAAAACAATGCAGTAAGAGAGTGAGGCTTGCCTCTGAAGGGCCACTGCAACAAGCGACCCATCCATGACAGTGCATAAGTCAGTCACAGGATAGGCATGCTCCTCTGATTCATCATTAGACTCTATAACTCCTGCCTTCAGAAAGTGGAAGAATATAAATTAAAATCAAGAGTAACACCGAGAAGATATAGAACCAGTTCCTTGTTAAACTCACAGCAACTATCATATCACGTTAATAGCTAGCGGCCTTATTATAAAAGCAGCCACCCAGAAAGAGAACAATGATTTTACCCCATAACTTTCAGGACCAGACAAGAATAAGATGTACTATTTTTCAAGGCACGCAACTTGGAATGAATAAAACAGAAAATAGAATAGTTGCACTCTGGGACACACACACCCACCTTAGCTGCAACCTCACAGGTATCCAGGAGTGCTCCAGATGAAGTGTCCCACAAACGGACCTGCAGAAAACAATATAATTTTTTATTTTAAGAGAACCCTGAAATAAAACAATGGGAACCGTCTGAATCATGCGAAGTTGTCCTAATTACTCACCGTTGAATCACCACTACCAGAAATGAGAAGGCCTCGAGGCCAATCCTGATCATGAACAAAGGCAATGCAGGAAAACAAACCTGCAAAATAGATAAGCATCAATATCTAATAGCTGAGCGGAAACATCAGTTTCCCTCATAAATCAGAGGAAAGGCAAAAAAAAAAAAAAAAAAAGAAGAAGAAAAGAAGAAGAAGAAGACAGTTCTTATTATCACATATTAAGTTTTTTGAGATGATAGTCATTGGAAAATAATCACACTAAAGGACACAAACAGTAAATATCTGCAAATCATGAAATTGGCTATCATTATCATCAACAATACTGAAAGGTATGTGATAGTCGTAAGCTTTTTCTTACTCTGAATGACCAAGACAGAAGCTCTGTATCTCATGAGCTCCACTTAAAGGTTCGCTGGGAAAAATAGTGCACCTGCAAACAAGGAATCAATAGCAACGCCCCTAAATAGGCAATTATCATTGTAAGGGCAAAACAAATAGCTTACACGGATCTTGAAATCCCGATCAGCACTAACAATGAATCGACCATCAGGTGAAAAAATTCTGAGGAAGACGCATTTACAGTAAGGTCGTGAGTCCGTAACGTGTGAAGAAATATATGAAGAGGTAGGTCATAAGTAAAGCAGAAAAAGAAGAACTAGAAAGCTGGACAGAATAAACCAAAAAGAATTTTCTATATTTGGGCATCTAAAATGCAGCAAACGATTAAAGTCATAGACAGGACTCATGCTTAAATGAATAAATAAGCAGGAATCAAACAATAATCATCATCATTCTGGTAACCTGAAAATAGGGAGGATTCCTTTTCAGGATTTTTTTTTTCCAGCTTAAGAACAATTGACTCTCTGTCATATCTTACCAAATTAGTGAGGATTACTACAATAATGAGAAAGAAGTGGGGTTGCTTTCTTATCAACTAATGGTTGATCGCCATCATATCCAGATCCATCCACAAGACAACACCAAATTTGTCAGCGAACACACATATGAACCATCATTGCTTATAGCGACTGCACTAACTCTCTTTCTGAGGACCTATTTCAATGGTAACATATGTTAAGTAAAAGAAATGGAAGAAATTATGAATGCATGTCACAAATGTTAGCCACAGCCAAATAAAAATACAATGCTTCCTATGGAATAATATATCTATATATTCACGTGATGACCGGAAATTTGGAACTTCATCGACACCAACCATGCTCATAGATTCCTGACAGTGGCCTACAGAGAAACCATGTGAACCGGAAACCTTACCCAGTACAAAAATGCAGCGCCAATTTTCAGTTGACCATATCATTTGACAGTTTTGTCATCTCCCGCGGATACAAAGAGCCTCCCTTTTGAACCAAATCGAATAGCTCTTATAAATCTTTATGGAAGGGGACACCGGAGTCGTCAATCAATGAAGCCGCAGAACCCGCACTACATCACCAAGTTCAATCGTCAGCGGAGTTAACATTCTCACCTCCCAGAAAAAAAGTTAGAAGAAAATAACAGAAATGGCCTTCTCATTGGCAAACATTCTCGTTTTCATTTACGCCGGAACCGCATAAACATAAGCGAGGATTCCAGTAAATTCAAAATGCATAATTTAAAGTCACTCAGATTTCAATCTTCATATCATGAAATATCAAAGCAATAAAATTTGAAAAACAAAATCTAAAAAACGTACTGAAGGTCGAATACACGGAAGCTTGGTCCAACGGCAACGGCAACAAATTTCTGGGATGGGTGAACTGAAATCAGTGCTGGAGCGACTTCGATTTCTTTGTTGGCTTCCCCCTCTTCCATTGTACGATACTGGTTAGGGTTTAGCGGTTTCAGCAGCCAAATTCAAAGTTCCAAGGTATCTCTTGTTTTTTTCGTTCCTGCCGTCTGATTTTTTTTTTTTTTTTGGGGGACTAATTTCTTAGGCTGAATTTGAATCTACCGTTTTGCTCAATTAAATGGGTGTTTGGACCAAACCATTGTTTCTATGATTTATGAAGTAAATATATAGATGAATTTACCTGTTTTATAAAAAGTGCTTTTAAAACTATAGTTTGAAGGTTGCCAAACACGCTTTAAATTCAGTTTATGCCGTTAGAAGTGATTACATTTAGTGTTTCACAATGTTTCGAATAGAATTGTTTCTGATACTTAGCAGAAAAAAAAATTCAGTTTATCCATTTTATGGGCTAAAAGTTGACAGCCTATTACCTTATTGGGCTACACAACAAATAAAGGCTTGAGAACAACAATTAGGCAGGGGCCGCACCAGAGCAAGCCCTACTACAACAAAACTTAGGAGGGCCGAACTCTTCAGACGCAGTTAAGTGGATTTTAAATGAAAAAGTACTTTTTTACCCCCAAAAAATGAAATAAACAAGTTCCCGCGTGGTTTTGGTAGTGGAGCAATTCAAACTCATTAGGAAAAAAACATAATTCTGCAGTGTAATGTATCATCGAAGCCCTCGGAATGAGTTCCTTGTTGTCAACATTCCGAGGAACAACACAACCTATCCGACCAGTTTTCATGTCGGCGAGCATTTTGATATATTTGCGGAACGCAACGCCTCCGAGCTATCTACCATAATAGTCCACGAGTAAGGCAATATTTCATCCATGGAACAATAATCAATTTGATGGCTCTTTTCTACTGGGCTCATTTATAGTATCGTTTTCAGTTCAAAGAGACCAGCCGCTTGAGATTAAACAACAACAAAACAGATAAACCTTGGAAACAACTAATTCTTTCTCTAGTCGTAGGGATCCAGATACCTCTGCAGGCTACAATCACAAGAGTCTAATAGATGATGGCTTAAATTCTCAGCAACGTACAACCAAGGATAGTACCACGACACCATGACATGAGACGGCCCGGCGCCAGGTTGTTCTGTCACTCCCAAAGTGAGACTGAGAATATCAACACTGGCCGAAGGCTTAATGTCCCGGTTCCAAGCGTCAGGACCAATGACGCCTCCAATTACATATAGATCATCACCAACCCCAATCATTCCAAACCCGATTCTCCTATGAATCTCATGTGCCAAAGCCACTACCTTTCTCACTCCTTTGACGTGCTTGATAATAGATCCATGGCTCATCACATAAAGGGCACCTTTAAACAACCGCCATTGGACCTTGAAGCCACCCGCTTTCCTGAACACGTCCATTCAGGAGGCCCTCCATTGTCTAAAATTGCACCGTTGACAACCCTTTATGCAATATGTGTACCTTTCCTCCACAACTACTCCTGAACAAGCTGAATTATGGCTGCAATGAAGATTAGGCATTTGAATCCACACATCTTTTTCAGGGTCATACATTTCTGCTTGAGATATTGATTTTCTGTAGCTAGTGAAGCCCCCAGCCACAATTATTTTTCCATTCAAAACACAGCATGCAAACATAGCACGTGGGACAAGCATTGGAGCCCGTGGGGCCCACTGCCGACCTACAGGGTCATATGACCAGACTTCATTTGTTGCAAAGCTCCCATCTTGATCACCAGTCAACGGATCTACAGCATCACTTCCGCCTCCAATCACAAACAACTTTCCAGCAGTGGAGACAGCACCAAAATGGGAAAGATGTCTAACTTTTGAGGGAAGAACAGGAAGTGTAATCCAAAGATCCCTTAGAGGGTCATACAACTGCCATAGGTTCTCTGGATCGAAGGCACATACACATAACAGATCCTCAGATGAACCAACCTCCTGTCGCACCTTAAATAGTTCGGGGCTATGAATGGCTGCTCGCCAAGAGCGAGAGACAAGCTCTAGCTTTGGGTAGAGGCAAAAGGGAACCCTTGCAAGGCAGCTTATTGCAACTGCATCAGGAAGTCCTTCAATCAATCCAGACATGATAATCACTATTTCATCATCCGTGTCCGTCAATCCTCTAGCACAGGACTTGTGCTTAAAAAGAAAAAGCACCTGCAATATCCACATATATCAACCTATCGCATACTGATACAATACTAGAGAAATTCATATTCAAATAGACTAACGCTCAAGAACGGTTTTCTCAGATCCAGTGTGCTAAAAGGATTTACATCATCTGGACACATATATACACATGGCTGAATAATATACCACACAGCGTGGAACATGTCACAGCCTTTGTAGCCCCATATTCAGCGCGTCTAGTGAATCAATTTCTCATAAGAATGAAATTTTTTATAGTTATAAACCGACAATAAAATCTCCAAAACTTTAGAGTGCCTACAAAAGAAAGTTTCAAGATTGCAGAAAATTTTCAATCGGAACAAATCCTAACATATTATTGAATAATGAATAATTCCAAAATTGTCACGAACAGATAATTACTAAGTCATATGAAATTAAAAGAAAACAGTTTCTGCAAACATAACCACTCATATAGAAGCTATTATAAAGCAGGAAGCATTCTTAGGCACCTGACTTTCACTCCCTCACCTAGCCATTGGCTTGTTGTCTTCAAGCATCATTTCCTCTCCCCCTTTTCTATCTCTCCAAGAAATAAAAAAGTTTTTTACATTAAATTTTTCATTGTTCTTTCATAAAGCATAATACATGCTATGGTGGTTAATCATCCAGTCGCAACTAATTTATATTGCAAACCAAAAGACGGCTTTAGACTCATTTAAGTTTCCTTTTCCCTTCGGTGGAAAGGAGGGAAAACTACTTGAAGGGCTGATGCAGTAGGCAAGAGCCAAAGATCCTCGTCATTTCACACCTCTGGGTCTAATGCTTCTAGTACTAGAAAACAATTATTCCTTACGGATTACAAAATAATTAGTTTAACGTGAAAATTTCACGCCAAAAGTCTAGGGCCACCTCCAAGAATCACAGAGAAACTAAAAAATAATCCTTAGGCAAGGAGCTGTCAATGTCACAGATGTTTTAGTAGCTGAATTTGTAAAGTGACCATGACGACACACATTTAGACATTTTTAACTTGCAAGCACAAACTTCAGCAAAATATTTCCTCATCATTCAAGAAAACCAAGTTTGTAATGTGAACGGCTTAAATTGAACCTCAAAATGTCATAGCATATAGGCTTGAGTCATACACCCAATGCTCTGAAGCAAAAGCAAAGTTAAAATGCATTTTGGTTTACAAAGGGACATATGAATCTCATTGGAACTTGGAAGTTTATGCCACAGAAAATAAACGACTAAGCTTTACTAGCCTCTTGGACCTGCCAGGAAAAAGTTCAAAGTGAAATAGAAAGGAAAGGAGGAGAAAACTGAGTACATGTTGTTTGAATAAAATCGGGGGAGTTGTATTCTATGAGTGGGTTGTGCATGGATTCAGCCATAGAATTGAAGCACTAGATACATCCAAAGGAAAAGAAGAGAAATTAACAGAATAACAATCAGATCCCAGCCTTGATTCTTGCTCCCAACCAGTGATCCAGGTTTCCTAAAAATGTCTGAATTACGGAAACGAAAAGTCCAGTGCAGTGGCATTCTACTCATATTACACACGCACTTCAAAAAATATTTAAGATAAAGAGACCCGAGTGCCAGAAACCGACGGAAAACCCAGAATTTCAGTTCTTGACCTTGCCTCGCGTTCCCCTTCACTTCATGCCCGACTAACGGCATAGCACTTAAATTAAAGTTGGAATTCCGACGCTAAATTTGAGGACTACATAACGGCAGCCTAACAAGAAAAGGACAAGTACTCGGACTTGAAGCCGAAACGAAAAGAAACTCAGTTCAAACATCACATACACAATGAGCATCCGATTATCTCCAAATAAGAAAAGAAAAATCCAAGGAAATAAAGCCCTATCAAGTAGTTATGAGATTCGAATTACAGAGGAGCAAATTGCACAGAACAAAGAACAGAAGTAGTATACCAGAACCAACAATAAGATTAATAAACAATGACTCGTTGAAGTGAGAGGGGTAGGAGGAGGAGGAAGACGACGACGAGAGAGAGTGGCGCAGGGAAGGGAATTGGGTGGAGGTGGACTTCCACGAAACGTAGTTACAAAAAATAATGCCGTGTTTTGTGACTTGAGCAAATCAAAAGGTAAACTTTCTCTGTTTTCTGTGAGCGTTATCGTACCAGAGACGCTCCTTTGATCCCATTTCCATTAACCTTCCGGCCGGTGGCGTAGGGCATATTCTATTCTTCATTCATTTTATTCTTTGTTCTTTCTTTTTTTTTTTTGGCGGCTTTCGAAACTGATGAATGAATAATGGGCAGCTCGATCTTAGCCGCCTGATGGCGATTATCCGATTAGTTATCGACTCTGTATTTTAAAACGAAAAGCAAAAACCAATTTTAGGAGCATAAATATATTTAAAAAATTAGTTAAATTAATTATTTGTAATAAATATATATTATTTTTAAAAAATAATATTGTTAATTATATGTATTAGGTGAAACATTTATCGTGTGCAACTACTATAAAAATTATTTTGGAAATAATAATCTAAAGATAAAATGAATTGAGATTATTTTAAGATCGAATAAAAGTCAAACTAATTCTTATAATATAAAAATTAGGGTAATACTCCTCCGATCCTTAATATATGACCCAATTCTTGAGTTAGTTTTAGTCCTAATATAAGACCAATTCTCATATTTATTAATTTAATAACATCAATATTAATATTCGTGGCTCAAAACTTCATCCAGAGTAAAACATGTAGAGTTAGAATATTTAAAAATAATGCTAACATATTTTGATAAGCTTTTTTTAGTTAGCCAAAAAGAAAATTGACAAGGTTATTGCAGGATTTGGATCGGATATGAGCCAACTTGGAATACTGTTAGGTGTCATAACAGAGACCTTTCGAACAATATTTTCTCCATTCACACCACCTATAAGGATCAAACTTAGAAAATGATACTTAAAATATCCAAGTCCCTTCTATTTGGACAAACGCTTATTAATAACTCATTTAGCTTTTAAAACAAAGTGAGTGAGTTGAACTATTAAGAATATGCCTATTTTGAAATGGGGCTAATTTGGACTCATCTCATTTTACTTATCCATTAAGAAACCCAACTAGTTTTCAAATTTTTAAAGATATACTATTTCGATTCTAAATATAAAACCCATTTTATACTATAAAGTGGATTTTATATTTAGAACCGGAAGAATATTAAAACAAAACCCAAGACCCTTCTCGGATGTCCCTCAATCCATACCCTAAGTTCAGGCCCAAAAAAAATCCTTAACCTAAGTTGTTAATTTTTTTTTTTAAATCTTCACCACTGCCCTCGTAATCAATCCCCCTTCCTCCGTATTTTATCGTGAAATATGAGTTTGTGAATTTTTGTGGAGAATTAGAGATGATGTTTTAGATATCATGAATCAATACTGTGTTTGTGAATTGTTACTATTTAAAGGAAAAATTACAATGAGGTTTCAAGTAAGAAAAACAATTAAAAAACAAGTCTCAGAGGTTGTCATTCTCATGATAAGACTTGTCATTATAGGCTGTTAAGGTTGTTATTGAGACTTTTTGTTAATTATTTTTTTTCTGTGGGACTTGATTGTAATTCCTCGTTATTTAAAACTCAGTACTTTTAAAATTTATTTTTTCAAATTGTGAATTGTGATTGTGGATATAAAAAAATTCAATTTTCTAAGAAGAAAATATAATTGATTTATTTTTTATAAATATAAATGTGGCCCGACAGTTTTTGTCACTAGAATGTCCATAGTGAATTAGGCCAAGAAAATTCTAACTCACATAATAAAAGTATAATGGAAAATTTTAACAACTATTAAATAATTGGCAAAAAAGCTATTAAGTAACTAATGCCAATGATTACATTAAATTGGAGATGCAGTGTCCTTCTCTTTCTTTCCCATCATATATTGTCAGTTAATTTTGAGAGGGTACATCCGTACATTTCTTATGAGAGGTTAGAAAAAATGACAGAAGCAATTTCAAATAAACCCAATAACAATTTACAAGCACAAAAGGGAATGAGACTGTAGCGATATAATAAGCAGCTGTAAGAAGCAAGAAAAGTAAACTGAGAAACCCGTCATATACTTGACTATTTATAGATTATACAGAAGTAAACCCCAGATGACAACATCAATCTAAAGAAGCCCGCCGAGATCGCTCACTTCCAAGTTAATGCAAAACACAGACATGTCACAAAGGTGAAGAAGCCCAGCAGAGAAGATGGCTGTTTAACGGAATTCCCAAGAGACGAGCTTCTGCCATTCCCACTGGTTGATGAGAAAGTACTATACCCATTTCCTGTACCACCAAACCGCATATTAACATGCTATTCTTCTCTTTGAAATAATTTTAGCTATCAATTACAATCTCAAACGTCAGTACCTGAAGGGAAACTTGTCGTTACAGCAGGAGAATCACTTGTAGGAGAAGAAGCTGCCACCCCAAACAGCACGAGAGACTTTCAGTTCAATTGGTTTACTTCTGTTTATAGTGGAAAGGGGATAATATAACAACCTTAGCTCTTACCTTCGCAAATGCTAAGAGGAGGTGTCTGGACTCCGCAGGCAGTAGGGAGTGTCAAAGCCCGAGTCTGATTGATGTTGATACCCACCGATGAGGCGGCGCCATTGACGACCTCGCAAAGGCACTGTGGCTGTGAACTCACCACAGAGCCAAGCTGGGAGCAACAAGCAGAGGAAGGAAGAGGGGCGTTTCCTGTTACGTAGTCTAGGCAAGGAGACAGACTTATGAGCACGTTGTTGCAGCTAGAATCATTCTGAGCCGCTGTAAGTCCCCAGAGAGCCACCACAAGGGACACTGTTAGCACCATCTGGACTCTTCTTGGTGCCATTGGATGGGTTACTTTGGCAGTGTTGGAGGGCTGACGGGACAAAAGGGTATAGTGTTTATAAAGAGAAAGTAAAGAATTGTGAACTAAAGAAGTGCAGCTGGATGCATGTTGCCTTAAGGAAGTGACCTACTTTACTGCTTTATTATTGCAGATTCTTTAGCAAACATCTAATTGAAACTGGCTCTTTACAAATTTGATTTAATAAAGTTGTCTAGTACGTCTTCCGCTTTTTTTAATTTCTGCAGAGAAAGAAGCCGCAAGACTTTCCATGTGTCGTCTTTTTATGATTGCTTGACTTTTGAGCTTAAATTCATTAACAAATTGATTTTCACCGATGCATTTCTTAGAGAGCAAGGAAGATAAAAGGAGAAGCTAGGTTATTGAGGCAGCTAGTGGGCATGTCCTATAGAACTAGATATCACTTTCCTTTTCTCCCAACTAGCGTGTCATTTTTTTGTCCTTAAATTTTACACAGATCTTGCCCAGTAATGCAAGGATCGGATAAGAAGAGCGAGTTATTAAAATTGGCTCTCTGGATAAGCAGACTAAAAGGATAAATATTCATTACTATTCATTTCTTTTTTACAGTAGTGCCACATACCTGGACTTGTCAAAAAGTTGACTGAGTAAATGATAAGATCACACTCGGTAGAAACTCAGCTAGTATGCCTCACATGTTGATGAACAAGCAAGAAACTAGAAAAATAAATAGCACCAGGTTCAAGTTCAACTTAGCCAATTTGAAATATATACAAAAAGTTCCAAATAGCGTGTGCCTTTACACTGGCTGGTTGGTGGGCCTTCGATATAACAAGTATCTGGGAATGATGCAGCTAGAGTCTGCTTAATACTTAAGCCCAAGATTGGACCAGCTTCGCTAAATGCTGCAGGGCTGAGGCACTGTTGTGACCAAATCACACTGAGAAGCTGAGTGCACCAAGAAGAGGATGGGGTTGTAGAATTTCCGGTGCCATGGCTTAGACATGGAGGTAGACAAAAAGGGTGTCCCTGCGCAACTTGATTGAATTTGAGTCCCATGATAAAGCAGAGTAACTGGGGCCATGAGTAAGCCCAACTTAAACCCTTTTGGACCAATTTTTCTCGTCTCTCGGGGGGGCAGTGTGAAAAGAAATAGCAGTGAGTAAACAAGGAGGTGGAATTTATACCAGATTGTTGCTTATGAGAGACATACGGATGGGTTCCAAACAGATGACCAACTTTTTACCAACAATGAGTTGTTTGGTAAATCGATGTTAGGACCTTAAACTCATTGCCTGTGTCAGCATATACATGAAGAGAAATCGTCTGATGCTGCTCAGGTGATCTTTCAAGGGAAATATTGGTTGAGAAGTTATGACTATCATGGGTAAGCGAGTAAAAGACGTGGATGTTGACTACCAAGATAGGCAAGTTCATTCTCTCGAGCTTGGAACGTTCTGTATTAACATTGTCTGAGATTTAGGCTCTGATCAGTTTAATGGTTTGGTAACTGGAGATGGAATTATTTAAGGAATCTTTTACCACGTTTTGTCTGATATAGTATTTCATGCCTTTCCATCCTAAGAATATATAAGGAATACGACATAGCTATAAGTAAAGAAAAGGGGCATATATGTCTTTCAGCGTATTATGAAAGTGAAAAATAAATTGTGAAAATTGGCCTTAACAAGTTAACATGACATCTATTGTGCATATTTATTAGTAGAAAGTTAAATTGTCTTTTCCCCTCTTATAGAAGTAAATGGGATATTTTTATCTTTATTACTCTTGCGTACTATTTTCAGTTTCGTACTATTTTTATGCTACCAAACAAACTATTAAAAAAGCATTCCTTTTCATTTTGAATCATAGCAGATATAGTTCTTCTTATACTCTTTCATTCATTATTTTTTACCATTTCCATAGCCTTTGATGCCGGAAACTAAACAGGGTCTTAGTTCATGTGTCAGGCGTATTTTATCACAAGTATTCCCTTAGTGATCTGTGCTTGTCAATGGTTAAATATCACGCTTAGTACACATATAATATGAGTCATATCATTCTTCAATTGAATACTACAAATACACAACCAAACTCATTATTACAACCAAACATCAATCTCCTATGCCAACAAACAATAGACTTTAAAACAGCAGCACGCAAATAGTAAAATCTCTGGAGACCGATAAATCTCAATGAACGAGACCGGAGACGAAGGACGCAATAAGAAGGAGCGAGAGGATTGAGTGGAAGGAAATTTTCACGTTGCTTCCATCTGAAAAGCCACCTTCTACTGTAGGTACTGTCTTAGAGCCAGTGCCTGAATTAGGAACGTCTGAGGCCGAAGGTACGATGGAGCCTTCAGGAGAACCAACTGGAGAGCCCGCTGGAGAATTTGAAGGACTGGTCGGTGCATTACCAGCTGCGTTCATAGTTCCATAACATCAGAACAGAGTCTCATAAATAAGCCGCATTGTTCATTACTCATAAATAGTGTGGCTTATTAGAACGTCTATATTATATACAGATGTATAGCTTATTCTTGATGTAAAAGAAGGGAGATTGTAAATTGCAATCATTACCTGCTTTGCATTGACTGACGGGTGGAGTTTGGACTTTGCAAGCACCAGGTAGAGACAGAGCAAGAGTTTGATTAATGGTGAGTCCCAAAGAGGAACCGCCGCCATTAAGGACAGAGCAGAGGCACTGAGGTGAGGATTGAACCACACTGGAGAGCTGCGAGCAACATGTAGACGATGGGGTTGATGAACTTCCCGTTATGTAGTTAAGGCAGGGGCTCATGCTTGTGAGTGCACTAGTGCAGCCTGATTGTGCAGCAGTTTGAGTCCATAGAGCACTGGCCACGACAACCACAGCCAGACCCAGCATCATCACTTTGAACGCCATTGTTGATCTTGGGAGGATTTCACAGGTGAAGATTTCTCAAGAACTATGTAGGGAGGGCTTGTTTCAGGTTCTGAATTTGAATTGAATGCTTGATGGCTGAGTGAGGATGGAAGGAGTCGGAGATGGGTTATATAGGAAAAACGCAAGAATGAACAAGTAAATATAGGTCGCCAACTTTTTCTAATTAATGGCCCACTATTTGAACTTAAAAGATTAAGTGGCTAACCTTCTCCTTATAAAATTTACTTGCTTTTCCACAACTCACAGATTGCTGATTTGTTTATTTATTTATTTATTTAAATATGTTTGACTCCTATCATTCCTAATATGGGGAGCAGATCAACTAAGTTATGTCGATTGCTTTTAAGTTTTAACATTCTCTATTTAATTAGGCTATCTATTCCTTGCAAGGAAGTGTCGTTAAGTAGTTGAACTTCAGCGACATAATTTTTTTGGTCAATGCCGTCAAGACCTTACATTTAATTTATTTAATTAAAACCCCGCGAGGTCTTGGGACGTGCCCTAAGAAAAATACCTAGATTAAGTTTCTTATGCTGTCAAATTTTATATTTCATTTATTTTTACATAAATCTATAATTAAATAATAAAATTAAAAAATAGAAATAATGTGTGAATTGAGAACTTAACATGATGATTATAAAAAACTTAATTAAGTATTAATATTGTGCTATTGCTAAATACTAACACCTCAAACGAGGGGGAGATGAGGAACAGTCAGGTCATTCTCAGTTAATTTTTTCCTGGACAGTTAACTTTTGTCACTAGAGGAAGCATGCGGTACGGGTTTATTGAGGCCTTTTTAGTTAACTTTTTGTTACAAGAGGCAGCTTGTTTTTTTTATTTTTTTGTCCTCATCAATTAGTTAAGTATTCTCACAGAATTATATTGATGCTAATTTTTGTATTCTTGATCACACTCCTCTTCTTAATCTTAAGGCAGACGGTCATCGTGAAGAAAGATAAGGCTTGTTTAGCTTGGTACTTTTGTTTTGATTTTGAATTTTAGTTATCATTCAAATGAAAAAAGGACGAGGCTGTCAGAATAGTTCGACCATGTTCTGTTTGTTATATTATATGTCAAAACAGTTTTGTTTCTTTGAATAAGTTTTATAGAATTCCCTTTTTTTAACTTTTCTTTTATGTCTTTTTGCAAGAGCTACTGGTTTGTTTGGCTCTTCCTGATATTCGAATTGACTCTTTTCCTAATCGATCTCTTCTAGATGGTTTAAATATTGGCTTAGCTTGTCTAATGATCTGCATGTACAACTATGGGCGTTATTTTTACATTACCTATTTGCTTTTTACTTTCTGTTGTGATATAAATGGGTGTGTCAAAAGTAAAAGTCTCATATTGTTGTTTATGAGGAAAAAAATTCTTTTACACTTTATAGTTGTCTGTCTAGAAAAACAATTTTTATCAAGCAGTTAATAAACATATTTTAATACTCACTGATTTAAAAACGGAAAAGTGGTTCATTTGTTTGGAAAAAATAAAAATAAAAATTAGAAAACAAGAAAAATAAAAAAAAAGTCAAGGTTAATTTAACAACATTAAATATTTTGTTGTGTAATTTATTTTTTGAATTATTTCCTAAAAATAATTTTTTTAAAAATATGTTTTATGAGAAATTTTCAACCTGGCCATTAATTTCCTAAAAGTATGTTATGGGAAGTACATCTGTTAGTCTAAATTTTTTTGGCAGTACATTAACGGCTTAAAATAATTTTGTGGTTTATAATTTTTACGCTCTTGTGTGTCAGTGCAGGTATTTTACGGCCCGTTTGTTTGACGCATTGCAGGGGCTGTCTTGTTTTGTCTCTTTTGATGTAATTGTCTTGGTAATTTGATACCATGTTTTATGCCATTACATATCAAAAATCATCTGATGGGATATGAACAGTCCTATATTTTAATGTTTATGATTCTTTTGTTTTAACGACTAGGACTGAGTAATGGGCAGCTAGACTAGTCCAAGGGTTAGCCCATAGCCCGCCCATTTTATGAATAAACGGGCATGGGCTACTCATAACCCGTAGCAGCCCGTTTTACCCGACGGGTTCCCGGGTTATGGGTATCCTTTATTTTTTCTTTCTGCTTTTTTTTTTTATACAAATTTTCATTATAGTGTAATCTAATGAAGCTGTCAACAAATTTTGCATAGCAAATAGCAAATCAAATATATAAATAACATCACATAATACCAGCTATATTTCACACACAACTTCACTAGAGTCACCATCATAAAGTATCAGTCGAAGTCGAAGTCTTAAAGATGGCAAACGCAGCGGCAGCGCCTTCTTACAAGAGTTCAGATGATCAGTGGAGCTCCAATGTCGAAGTTGAAGACTTGAAGTTGCAGCAAAACCCAGCCATCCAGCATCCATGCTCGCAGTTACAGTCTTGAAGACGCAGAGATGCAGAGTCACATCATCACTCTCTCGACTCTCGCGGTTGCAGACAGCCAGAGAAATTGACGATCACAGTTCATAGATCGCTGGAGCTCAAAGCAAACCGGGCAACTACAGGCTCAAAGTTGAACCTGAATCTTAGAGACGCTAGACAGAGAGCACTAGCAGGCGGCAACAGCAAAGGAAGTTCCTAGTTCATAGTCGGCTGGCTAGTCCTACTCGTTCGGTCGAAAGAGAGCAAGATAGAGACAGAGTTGAAACCTGAAAGCTTGAAACCGAAAGTCTGAAAGAAATGGATAAATGGATAATTGCCTAATTGGATATGAAACTCAATCCTGAAACTTGGTACCAACCCATGACTCCACGAGCCCACTTGCTGATGGCTTAAAAAAATATTTAAAAAAAACACTTAAATGGGCGGGTATGGGCAGCCCGATGCCTTGGCCATAGCCCGTCCCGTTTAATGGGCTGCCCCACCCATTTAACCCAACCCGTTTAGTATCTGCTATATGGGCTAATTGGGCGGGCTTAAATGGGCAAAAAATTATTGGGTTATGAGCGGACCAGCGGGTTATGGGTTTCTTGCTCGCCCCTATAATCGACGTGGTTTATATGGTCTCAACTTCGAGCTTTGAGTGGTGAATATATGAGTCCCAAACACCTCTAATTTAGGGAAGAAAAGAAAAGAAAGTAACATGATTAAGCTTCTATTTTCCTCAATAAGTTTTTCTCAAGAAATGAGAGTATTCAGAAGTTTTTGAAACACAGTATGATCTTGAAATTATTTCATCTAGTCCTATTTATAAGTTTTAAATTTAAAAAGGGTTGTAATCTATTTTAGTACTCCCCTTCCTATTTTTTTATAAGAAATAATTTCTTTCATAATGGTGTTTCTAAACATAAAAAACAAAACTTCTTTATCTAAAATTATGAATTAGTCTTTTATACTTTTATCTTTATTAAATACTACCTCCGGTCCTAATTAAAGAGCCAGTTAACTAATTTGAGTAGATTAAAGAAGTAAGTTGAGTTAGTTATTTGTCCTAAATAGGTGTTGTCCTTCCTAAAATATCATTGCCAATCAAGTGTATTAACTAGAACTATCATTGTTAGAAGTGTTACTTTAAAATATATATGTATATATATGAGAGAGAAAGTAGACTGGAGTCTTATATTTAGAACCAAAATAAAATTTAAATAGCATCTTATATTAAGAATTGAAAATAGTATATATTATTTCTTCTGATTTATAAGATGTAGTGTATTCTAAATCTTCCTCTTCTTCTGAGCCGAAACAAACATGACCACTGCCGCATTTTCTAAGGAGCAACCCAGTAGTCTACCCGTGTCGATCTGCTGATAACCCACGTTACCAGGTAACATTGGACCAACATACCCCACAAACCAATCAAGCGGGCACCTAGAGATGATATTATTAGTTAATCCCTAGCATTAGCATAAAATGGAAAGAGTGAATCAAGATTTAGATGGATTCCTATCTTTATCTCTATTCATGGAGATAGCTATCAATATGTTTATACAATAAAATGAGTTTCGTATTTAGAATCAAAGGAGTAGTTATTATCTTTCTGTAATAAATTTTTACTTATTATTTTTCATGCACTCTTTTTACAAAAAATAATATAATTAGAAAGAAAATATGTATATATTTTATACATCTATTTTTAAACTAAATTTAACTAATATTATTAAATTGTATTTCTTTACAAATGAAATATTAAATAAGCTTTAATTTGAGTCTGTGAATTACGCTGGCAATTGGATAAGAGATGGAGTCAGAACTTGACGGGAAAAGACAAAAATTGTTTTCTTTTTAGAAAAATTGTGATAAGGTCTCACTTAAGAAAATGAAATACAAAAAGGTCTATTAAAATTATCAAATTATTTTTGAAGTCCCAAGAGACTTCATTGTAAGAGATTTTATTTGTTTAATTATCAAATTACTCTTATCTTTTTTTTAAAAAAAGTGTCCATTGACAACTTAAAGTATGACAATTCATACATTACATTGTTATGATGTGCTGAGAAAATGTGTTGTTAGTACTTGTCGTGATAGTTGTTAATTATTACACTTTAAATTATTAATGATTATTCCTTCAGTTGTTAATGATGATTAGAAAAATAAAGATAATTTGGAAATTAAACAAATAAAATCTCTTATAATAAAAGTCCATTGGGCTTCAAAATAATTTGATAATTTTTTTAAAAAATTTTATTTAATTATTTTATATAGGAGCTTATTACAATTTTTCTTTTATTTTTTTCCCCTACTCGTAAATCTGAGATGGTAGGAGGCGAGGGCAAGCGGCATATAGAGTGCCATGTGACACAGGTCTTGTGGGATTAACAGTGTAATTTATCCTTGGACTGAGAAAATTAAGAAGGAGAAAAAATAAGGTAGCCTTATTTTCTTTCAAATTTCTTTCTGTGTATCCTCGTATCTCTCTCTCTTATATTTATTTTATTTTGTTTAAAAAAATATTTATTTTTTATTTTTATCTTAAAACAATATTCTTATTAAATGAGTTGGTTTTAAAAAAATATAATAATATATAAAAAAATATAAACTAAATAACTTGATAAAAATATTTTACTCTCTTTTTTTTTCTTCCAACACTTTTTCCGTCCAATGAGAGGATTTATCTTGACTAACGGCAACAGCCTATCGACAGTGTTATACCCGAAACCAAAACCCTCCAAATCATTCGCGGGTGAGCCCGCCGGGCAGTGATTCTGATTCTCCACTCAACCGAAAACCGATTGCTACTTCTCGGCGTCACTACGGCTCCTGCCTGTCCAAGCTTAGCTCTCCGGTATGTACCATTTTAAACTACCCGTTGCTGACTTGGGGGGAATACTATGAAATCAGTTCGTTGCTCCACAAAGTGCATGCAGTTTTGCTTTCGTTAGCTAACTGTTGTGCACAAACTGAGAATTGAGCAAGCAAATAAAAAGAAAGCAAATTAAAGCACAAAGATGGGCGTCTGAGATTGCCCGCTGACTGTGATTGTGAATATAGCTGTCTGGTTTTTTCTTTCCCTGCAAAATGGTTGTGCTTAGATGGTTTGCAACTCCTCTTTATTTTGCTTTATATTCAAATCCTTGAGCAATTGGCTTTTCAGGCTCAACTTTTTCCTCTTTTTTTTTTTCTGGTGATTTAGGGGGCTGGCCTGATATGAGTTGGAAAGCGGCTGAGAAACTAATTAGGCACTGGAAGATTCTCAGAGGGGACAATGTAGGAAACTCTTGCTTTTTTTAAAAAGTATTTCAGCGTTGCTTTGACTTTTTTTCCTCTAAATTTTGTTATCTTTCCTCACCGTTGTGAGCATTGTTGTTGTCATTTGTCTCAGGTAATGATTATAAGGGGCAAGGATAGAGGCAATATAGGAATTATTAAGCGCATGATTCACTCTCGGAATCGTGTAACTGCTGAGGCCAAAAATCTGGTAACACTTATTCTCAGCTCTATCTTTTCGATTTAGAATTCTTGTGAAGAGAATATGTGAAATTGGTTTGTTATTTCTTTCTTTCCTTTTTTTTAAATGTTGGTCTGGTGATTGATATGAAGAAGAATTGATTTTCTGATATTAATGAAGTTATTTTGTGGAAAAAAAAAAAGACCCCACTGTTCTTTATTGCCCCATGAGGTCTATGCCAAGTTTGGTTGAAGATAGGTAAAGTGGTCATGTACTTGCCTGTCAGTCTAGGAAGATTTTGAGAACTCAGGCTCAAAATCTATATTGTCTATTAGTGGTGGTATTTCTCATAGTTGAGTTTCCCATATTGTATGCAAATGTAGAATGGTTATGCCATGCATTATATCTCCGACCCAAAAAGAAAAAGAAAAATGGTACAGCTACTATAGCTGCCTAATTTGTTCATATTACAAGGGTTTATTATGATAAAATCTGCAAATTTAACTTTTATAAAATGTAATCATCTTATTATAGGCTAACAAAACCGGTATAGTTTAAATTTTCTAGATGGATTATCAAATGAATTGACTGGTTGCCTCACTTACATGGGAAGGCACGGGTCTTTCTGATTACATTTTCGCTGACAAAGTCACGAGTTTGTTCAGTTTACTAGCCTTTTTCAGTCTTCTCAAGTTCACAAGCATTTTTGCTGAAATCACAGAATGAATTCAACCACCGAAGTCTACATTTCTCAAGTATGGCTGAAACAATCTTGGTCCAGGCTCGAGACCCTGGTAAACTGAATATGGAAATAGAAAAAGCTATCAATGAGAATAAATTAGATGATACATGGAAGCTATTTGAGCAGCATATGCAAATAGATGGTTTTCCTAGAAAATTTATTGTCAACAAACTTCTAACCACTTTTGTGGAAAGCCTTGATGTGCAGTGGCTAGAAAAAGCTTATGGGTTGGTAGAAAAGTCTATTGAGGAAGGTAAACAGAACTTGTTAGAGAAGGAAGTACTTATTTATCTCTGCTTTGGTCTTGCCAAAGCTGGACTGCCAGTTCCTGCATCAACTGTCTTAAGAAAGATGATAAATATGGAGCAATTTCCCCCAGTCACTGCATGGTCTGCGGTTTTGGCCCACATGTCACAAACAGCAGATGGAAGTTATCTTGCTGCTGAGTTGATTCTTGAAATAAGTTATTTGTTCCAGAACAATAGAGTGGATCCTCGCAAAAAGAGCAATTCACCTTTGGTAGCTATGAAGCCTGATACTACTGCTTTTAACATTGCTTTGGCAGGGTGTCTCCTATTTGAGACTACTAGAAAAGCAGAGCAGCTTCTAGATGTGATGTCTCAAATTGGTGTCAAGGCTGATGCAAATTTACTAATAATAATGGCTCATGTATATGAGAAGAATGGGCGAAGAGAAGAACTTAAGAAGCTGCAAAGGCACATAGAGGAAGCACCCAATCTTACTGATATTCAGTTCCGCCAATTCTTTAATTGTTTACTCTCATGCCATTTGAAATTTGGGGATCTAGATTCAACATCAAACATGGTTTTGGAAATGCTAAGGAAATCAAAGGAGGCAAAAAATTCTCTTGCAGCTGCTAAATTTATAAGTGACGCAACTGAAGTTAGTCATAAATATTCTACTGGACTTGCTTCTATGCCAAGCTTGAGTGGCAGAAAGGATTCAGACTGTTTAGAATATGACAAACCAATGAGACAAAACATGGTATACTCCAACCAACTGAATCAATTTATGTGAAATTGGTTAAAGGATTTCTAGAAGTTGGCAAGACCAAGGATTTGGCAGAGTTTCTAATCAAGGCAGAAAGAGAAGATTCCCCGCTTTCCAATGACAGTTCAGTATTGGTTCATGTCATTAATTCATGTATTTCACTCGGATGGTTGGATCAAGCACATGACCTTCTTGATGAGATGCGGCTAGCTGGAATTAGAACTGGCTCTTCTGTGTATGCATCTCTCTTGAAAGCCTATTGTCAAGCAAATAAGGCTGCTGAAGTCACTTCACTTTTAAGAGATGCAAGGAGGGATGGTATCCAGCTGGACTTTAGTTCTTATGAGGTGATGATCCAATCCAGGGTGATTCAGGAGGATACAAAGGGAGCGCTCCGTTTATTCAAAGAGATGAAAGCGACTAAGATTCAACAAAGAGTTGAGACAGCATGACAGCTACTGTCATGCAAGCTAAAAGTCATGTACAAAGATGAATCTGGGTTGATGATGAATCTTTTGCAGGAAATCAAAGAAGGACAGAAAGTGAATTATGGGGTTCATGACTGGAATAATGTAATCCATTTTTTCTGCAAGAAGAGACTGATGAAAGATGCTGAAAAGGCTCTGAAGAAGATGAGGAGCCTAGGCTACACACCAAATGCACAAACTTTCCATTCTATGGTCACTGGGTATGCTGCTGTAGGAGGGAACTATCTGGAGGTAACAGAGCTCTGGGGTGAGATGAAATCTCTTGCTTCTTCAGTCTCGATGAAGTTTGATCAGGAGCTTCTTGATTCAGTGCTGTATACATTTGTGAGGGGTGGATTCTTCAGTCGAGCCAATGAAGTTGTGGCAGTGATGGAAAAAGCTAACATGTTTATTGACAAATATAAGTATCGGATGCTTTTCTTGAAGTATCATAAAACATTATATAAAGGCAAAGCTCCAAAGTTTCAGACAGTAACCCAGTTAAACAAGAGGGAAGCAGCCCTGGCTTTTAAAAAATGGGTTGGCTTGAGTTGAAGTCTTGATCAAGTATTCACTCTTTGAATCTGTCGTCTTTACTCTAGGCTGTTAAAATTTGGTAAGATTTGTTCTCAGTTTTGCTTTTGTATTAGAGTTTCCGTTAGTGAATATGTGAAGTTGTAGTTATGGTTATTTTTCCACAATCCAGTCATTGTTTGAAGGCATGACAGGTTATAATGAAATTTCAGATATTAATGAACTGGTTTTTCTGAAAGCTATGATCGTATGCCTGCAAGAATAAGGAACTTTTATGGGATTGTATTCAAAATCGGGTACCTGCTAGCTCTGGTGTTCTATCTTAATGATCTTAATAATATCTATCTCATTGTATTCCCCATAAATGTAAAATTTTGCTATGTGGTGTAATGATCTTCTCTCTGACCAAAGAAAAAATTATGGATAGAACTATTCTAGCTGTATTAATTCCATATTCATGTCTGCTTAGTTCTAGGTTCAGCACTTATTAGTTGTAGTTTTTCTTCCTTAATACTATGTTTGCTCTAAGTAAGTGATTTTCTACTAGCTCGTGGTGGTGACCTGACGTCTCTTGTAGTGACTTGGGATATGTGAATTGGTGATAATATGTCCTATCTCTGACCAAATAGAGAAGGGACACAACTGATCTAGCTGCCCACCTTGTTTTACATGCATTTACCTTGGTTTCTAGTTTCTTGGGAAATTGAACTTTTGTACAATATGGCAATTGTTTTATATTGATTAGATAAGACATCAGCCACGTAAAATGTTTTTGGAGGAATCTTGATTATTGCGTCTTCTTGAAGCCTTGTACACTGATGATCCCATCAGGGCAGTGACCCTATGGTGTACTCCTGTGCTGTTTTGTAGAATTCTTGGAGACTCCAATACTTAGATACTCTTGTAATGTTAAATAAATGTGCTAGACAGACAGATCATTATTTTTGTTGGTTGATGAGGGTGTGTATTTGTTCTTCCATTATCAGGATGTTTGGTGTTAAGATTTCAATTAAGTGGAGCCTTTTGCTTTGCCCTCTTTTGTTAGGTATTACAGAAAGCGACAAGGTCAGGAGCAGGGGATCTTTTCAGTTGAAGCCTCGATTCATGCCTCAAATATGCTGATTCCTGATCCATTGACGGTATCGCATGCATTCATACACAAAACTCTAATGTGTCTGCCTGCAGGATAACTAGATAGTAGCCTACTTGTCTCGGTAATGCAGGAAGCCTTGCTAGGTTGGAAATCAGATATATTTGAAGAAGGTCCATACTCCAAAATCCGTCCGTCCCAAGATCTTGAAGATGAGAACCATCTCAATCCATTCAGTCCATGCATATCTTGACGTGACATCCAACAGTAGTCAATGCACTTGGAATGCAATCGTGAATGCTTTTGCCAGCCTCGACGCCTAGACTCACTCTCTTGTTTGAACCTTGAATGGCATCTATTTATTAACCTGTGTCGCTCATGAACTATCGAAGATCCATCTCCACAGATTTCCCAATGAAGGACAAAGCGGACTATCCAGCTAGAGCATCTAACCAATTTGTATTTTGTTGTTGCGGCTGGCCGCTGATACCCTGCGATGATCTAGAGAAGACTTGGGTGCTAAAATAGGGAAGGGCGTGCCCGACCATCGAAACGATTATGTGCTTTATTTCATTTACGTTGATATCCTACTAGGATAAACAGGATATGACCTAAGGCTCTTGCCCTTTTCACCGCCGCTGTTTATTCAAGTGAATGATTATACTCCTCCGGTCCTTATTATAAGACCCAATTTGACTTTTTATTTGGTCCTAATTATAAGACCCAATCCATTTTGTCTCTTATATTTATGCATTTTTTTCCAACATAATCCTTATAATAATGATAGTTTTAGCCAATATACTTAATTAGCAAGGATATTTTAGGAATGACAACACTTTTATTATAATAACCAATTTAACTTACTTCTTTAATCTCCTCAAATAAGTCAATTGGGTCTTATAATTAGGACCGGAGGAGTATCTCTTTTAAGTGTAATGGGGCATTTCGTAATCGTTTCCCTTCAGGAACATCTGATAATATTTCATTTTATAGGGGCTAATTATTAGCAAATCCAAATACTGAATGTAAATAATTCCGGACTAGCACATGCGAAATGTTGTTACCGTTGTTATGCAAGAAGTGATTGAAGGCAATTTGTCTCGCGTTTTCCTTTATACGGATATGAACGCCTATGCATGAAAAAAGCAGAGGGCAACTACAAGTTAAATCAAAGTCAAGGTTAACGCAAGGGTTGCCCCTTAACAAGACACGAACGAACCCAAAACAATCACCAACGCCCGTTTATCCACGGTCTCACTCTCAGAACGTCGAACTGAATATTCATATTTGTGGACCAAAAAAAAAAAAGAAAAAAGAAAATCAGTGTCTTAGATTTGGATTGGATTTGGATTCCCCGCGCGGCTGAAGTCCATGCACGCTATGCGAGGTGGCCACACGACTCCATTTTGCTCCCCCGCATTTTAGAAAATTTACCCATAAATTTAGGTATTCATGTTTAGAAATTTAAGATACTTTATTCCAATCTACAGAACAGGCAAATTCTTTTAATATATTGCTTATTTTATAATTAACTCTTATAATTAACATCATTAAGTTGGCTTTAAATTAAAAATTCACCTTTTGGAGATACATGCATTAAATACCCATGCAAACGCCTCGTCGATATTGTCCAGATCAATCGAGACCGTGGCATCCATTGGAGATAGACTTTATATTACACGTCAATTGAATATATTAGGACACGTTACCTGACACTTGTCCTCGTGCATGTCATCCTTTCCATCATCCTCGTACCATTTCTCTCCCTATAAATCCCACGCGATCATTATCATGCAACAAATCCTGTGCTCAGAACTTTGTTGTTGTTCTTCTTCAACAAAATGACCATGAATACCAAGCTCCCTCTAATTCTCTTGTTGTTCTTCCTGGTAGCCTTATCTGCATGTTTGGCACTGCCCACACATGAAACAGAGGTAGACCCTGAGCTCAAAACATGCAAACACCAGTGCAGACAGCAGCTGCAATATAGCGAGAGTGACGAGCGCAGATGTTTGGAAAGATGTGAGAGGTATGATAGGATGAAGAAGGAGCGAGAGAGGGAAATAGAAGAGCAAGTCCGGAGAAGGAAAGAGCATGAGATGGAAGAAAAGGGAGGAGGAGGAGAAGAAGAAGGGTATGAGGAGGAGGAGGAGGAGGAGGAGCAAGAGGGAAATCAGTTTGTTTTCGGCGATGAACAATTTGAGACGAGGGTCGAGACAGAGGATGGCACAGTTCGGGTTCTCCAGAAGTTTACGGATAAACTTCGGGGCATTAAGAATTTTCGTTTGGCTGTTTTAGAGGCTCGACAACATAGTTTTGTATCCCCACATCACTTCGATTCTGAGCTCATTATCTTCACCGTCGAAGGTACAGAATAAGTTGCCCAATTCTTTCGGCTTGGCTTTCATTGACGGTGTTTGTTGTTCACCTCGTATAATTTGTATACGAATTATTCTGATTGATTAATGTAAATTTTTGATGTTGGGTTTACAGGGCGAGCTACCATCGGGTTGGTGAAGAGAGACAAAACAGGAGATTCAACCTTCAACCAGGAGACTTCATGAGGATACCATCGGGTACCCCTTTTTACATTGTCAACAGAGATGAGAATGAGAAGCTCCTTCTTGCCCAGCTCCATATTACTGTCTCCATCCCAGGACATTTTGAGGTTAATTATTTTCATTTCCCTTCTCAAGTTTCCACGAGTAATTAGATGGTGGGTCCCGAGTTTCATCTGAGGCTTGTTAATTGTTCAAGACATGCGGCTTCATTTTATATAATAATAACGACATGGACGCAAAACAATATACACAAGTAAAGGGTGGTTAGATCAGAGGGAATCGACATGCATTCATGAATATTGAACTGTCATTGATGATGTTGTGTAGTTTCTAACAAGGTATACAAAAATATACGAGCTATCATATTGATCCTAAAGCAACGATGTGTATGTAGGCATTTTACGGGCCTGGTGGGCGAGACCCAGAATCAGTTCTGGGAGCATTCAGCTGGGACATACTTGAAGCCGCATTGAAGGTATAAATTACAAATCTGGTTTTTGTTTCTTCAGCACACAAAAGTTTTGGCATGAATCATAGTAACGGTTTCTCTTTTGTTGCTTTCTTTGGAAATTAATCAGGGGCACAAGGGGAGGCTGAAGAATCTCTTTGAAAGACAAAGGAAGGGAAGCATTTTCAGAATATCCAGAGATCAAGTGAAGTCACTGAGCAAGGGCTGGGAAGGTCCTAGCCTGTGGCCCTTCGGAGGGCAAGGGAGGGGTCCCTTTAGTCTCTTCCGGAACAGACCCTCTGTTTCCAACGACTACGGTCGTCTTTATCAAGCAGGTCCTGAAGACCAGAGCGACCTTGAAAACCTCAATCTCATGATCACCTTCGCTAACATCACCAACGTATATCCACAACTAACCTTAAAATTCTCGCCTCAAAAGCCACAATACATAAAAGCAACTACTTTCTTGTCGGTCATAACATGTTTTTCTCGAATTGTGTTGAAATTTGCAGGGATCTATGTCAGCTCCTATGTACAACTCAAAAGCAATCAAGATAGGCATGGTAACTAAAGGAAATGGAGAATTTCAGATGGTGACTCCACATATTTCGCGAGGACACCGGAAGAGGAAGAGCAGCCAAACATACCAGAGGGTGAGTAGTGAGTTGAGGCCAGGAGTGGTGTTCGTTGTGCCTGCGGGCCATCCCTGGGTGACCATCGCTGCCAGGGAAAGCAATCTTGAAATACTCTGCTTTGAGGTTAATGCACGAGGGAACATGAGGCTCGCTTTTGCAGGTATATTATATATAGACATCATTAACTACTGTTATATATGCTATTGTTTTTAGTTATGATCACGGTGAAAGTTATGAGTGGGGTGTGGATGGATTAATAATGAAACAGGGAAGAGGAACATAGTGAAAGCGATGGACAGGCAGGCGAAAGAGCTGGCGTTTAACTGGTCAGCGGAGAAGGTGGACGCCATATTTAGCAGGCACGAGGAATTCTTTTTCCCTGGGCCTCAGAATTTCGAGGAGGAGGCTGAGGACATTCCTCGTCGTGCTGACGCCTAAGATGAGAAGACAGGAGAGTAGCAAGCAACAAGCAGAGCACGGTTGAGAACGCTTTTGTTTTATCCAAGTGGTGTTTTTGTGTTTGTGCATGCAAAAATGGGGCTCTATCCTAATGTGTATAGGAAATGAAATAAAAAGAGATCCCCACTAGCCAAAGCGAGTGTCGTGTAGACCAACTAAATAAATGATCTACGGGACGAGTTTTCCTGCTATCGAACCATTTCCGGAGCACGTAACTATTTCCAAGTGACAATTACTTCGGTTCTTAGTATATTGATCCGTAGATCATAGCCATCGCTCTTTACAAGTTCGAGCAATTCCATAATATATTGATAATCAATTAGAAGATATAGAAAGGAAGAAAGGAAGAAATTGTCTTCGTTTACGTGAACTACGGATTTGAGTACTCCGATCCTTCTGAAGTCTCTTCTTTGAATTTTTTTTTTCTTTTCCTACGATTTTCATAATTTTAAATGTCACAATAAGCACACATGGTTAAAGATAAAATGCTTGATTAGGGCTCTTTTTATCTGGTATATATTTTTGTTTTTGCTACCAGTCACGTGCTTAAATTTTTTGATATGAACGTAAAGCTTGAATCTTGACAGGTGGAGAATTATTTGCTTTTTACAAAAAGAGAAAACTAATATACTGGTCCTTGTAGTTTTGTCCTATTTTGAATTAGGTCTTCAAAATTATTTCTTTTTTATCAAATCCTTAATGTTTTAATTGTTACAGCTATAGATCTTTTTGTTTAAATGACTTTATATTTAGGTAAACACTGTTAAAGATGGCCACTAGCATTGATGCCTGAAAAAATCACCGTCACAAGCAGACCCAAATCCCTACCTGAATCTTGTGCTTTATACCCAAAATACTTATATCTTTGTTTCAAACCAAAAACAGAGACATGCATTCATACATCACTATAAGGTTTCGACCCAGGTTTTCACATTATTATTCTTCCAATGAACGTTGCTTCATTTAGTTTGGCCTAAAAATCAAGATGTACATCTTGATGCTAGAGGATGATGGTTAGGGAGGAGCGGATCTAGCTGTCAAGTAAGAATGTCTAATTACTTGAAGGGCTCACGAATCACGATATAGCAGTAATCTATCACAATCAAATGCTCCAGTACCCCATTGGTGGATTCCCTTCGAGTAAAAGCTCACATCCACCAACACAACGGATCCATCTTCAGTGCAATCCTCGAATGGGATTGATCTACTGCCATGGCAGACTTAAGCCTTATCAGACCCAATGAATCTGTCAAAGCCGTGCTCGCACTCCGAGGAACACTCTCTAAAATTCCCACCATGTGTCGAGACATCGAAGATAATCTCTGATTTCTCGCCTAGGAAGACCTCAAAAGATCCATGAGGTTTAGCTCAACCAAGGAGGCACCATGGTGGGACTTGTGCCTCAAACTTGCCAAATACAGGCGACCTTATAGGAAGAAGGTTCTTGGAGATCAATGGCAGTGGTCTTTTTTAACGGTGTTTAGCCCCATCTTAAACAGAAGGGTGAATGGCTATAACGGTTAAAACATTAAGGATTTTATTTTTAAAAAAAAACTTTAAAGACCTGATTCAAAATAAGACAAAACTATAAAGACCCGTGTGTTAGTTTTTCCTTATAAAGAAGAGGAAACGCATTTATCCTATTTTCGATGCATTTCTCATTGCTTTTATAGAGAACATTTTTCATAACATGCCGAAGCCGAACATCGCATAATGGTACCTATCATCCTTTGAAATTTGAATGCTTACAAACAATATTATTTGTTATGAGTTGGGAATGTGGGCCACCTTGACCTACACGGGCTGAACCCCTGAGGGCCGTTAAGTGGGCCTAGCTGGGCCATCTAATTTTCTTGGGCGGGTTGGGATTTTCTCAAGATTTCATGTCTGACCCATTATTATATAAATTCATGAAGACAAAATTTTATGTCCAGTCTCGATTTTTCAAACATAGCATAAAACAATTTGAAAAAAGAAATGACATTTGAGAAACAAATCCACAGACCACAATCACAAGGCCAATGTCTTTCGTTCATCTTCATAGTCTATAACACACGATTGTAATTGTTTATTCAATATGGTTAGTTTGAGAAGGTAAGTAGTCTAGTCTCACAAGGAGAATAATACAGGTTTGATACATAAGAAACGTATTTGTTCGGAGAGTTTTAATTTTAAGGTTGCATTTGGTATGAGGAAAGGGGAGGGACGAGAAAGGATTTTAATTATTTTTTTTTGTTTGGCGACACATCCCCTCCCCTCCAAATTTGGAAAGATTTGGAGGGAAATGGTAATATTTTGTCATGTTGTGACTATTATACCTATATTTACTTTTAATATCCCTGTATTACTCTAAATTTTTTTCTTCTTGTCTTCAAACACTACTCTCTCCTTTGCATGTGAATGTCAAATTTGAAAAAAATAAAATAGACAATTCAATAAACAAAGTTTTGAGGATTTAAATTTTGACATATATAAATTAAATATGTCAAACTTTAAATCCTCGGAGCTTTGTAGCCATAAAGATAAAAATAGATGAAAACGAGGTCCCACGTTTAATGAGTTTATCTGTTTGACTAAATATTTCATTCAAAGATGAAATACAATACAAGTTGTGGCTGAACATTATTTCAGTCTTTTTTTCAATAATACTTCACACTCTAGAGTATATTAGAATTTTAGTTTAAGTATTGCTTAATATATTAAATGTTATTTACAATTCTATTTTATTAAACATTCTATAAAATTTGAAAAAAAATAATCTTAAATAAAATAAGGGTAAAATTGTCCATGTCAAAATATTTTTCCCTTCCCTCCTCTTATAAACCAAACAAGGTAATATTAAAACTCCTCCCGTCCTCTCCCTTTTTATAAATCCAAACAAGGTAATATTAAAATTCTTTCACTCTCCTTTCCTCCCCTTCCTTCCATTAAAATTCCTCCCCTCTTCTTCCTCTCATTGAGCCAAATAGACCCTAATGCTCCCAACCAGATAAATATTGTTTTCAAATCGAAAGTAATTTGAGAAAAATCTGAGTTATACCAAAAAAATATGATACACTAGAAGGAGCAACCAATTTCTTGAATATTTTTCACAATTCAGCCGCATTTAGCACTTGAACATCAGAATATACTAGTGTGGATGTTTTGAATATTCACGTGTTGAGATTCATAAGAAAGCATGTTACATATTGCCAAAAACAATAATCCAGCAGTGGGAGTTTGCACTCATGGTAAAAAAATAGTAAGAGTTTGCGCCAATATAGGTTTTAAATAGGAAAAACGCTAAGTGAGACCTACAAGCAATTTGAAGCCATACTAACTAAATCACAGGTCGTAATAATTTCAGGAATTATTCAAAATTTGAATGTCAAAATATAAATTATAGTGGTTATTTCTCATATTTTAAAACCAGCTATTTTTTTTTTTTTTAAAAGCTAACCCACTGTGTTTTTAGCGTTTGGCTGCAATAACACTAAAATTTTTCCGTTTTAAAATCCCACAATTTATTGGGAGTATAAATGAGCCAAAACCGAGCAAGGAGACAACTGAGTAGGAGAGAAGGAAGGGGGGAGTAATATTTTGACTAAAGTACTACTCTAAACCACTGTGACATAACTCAAACCCGAAGCCTTGTGATTCTGATGTCAGCTGTTATCCACTGACACCTTCTTCTTGTTTAACAAGCAACAAAAACCAGCACAGGTTTCACTGATTTGGGCAGTGACCTGCTTGAATGTGACATAAATGATAAAACCTTGCATTAAATATGGTTAATCCCACAATTCATTTCACCCCAACTCTTCATTTTCCCATTAATGGCAATTATACCTGACGACTGACGTCCTACATGGCTATACATATATATGTTACTGTCTCGCTTATACTTGCTTAAAACACTGCGTGCTGAACATTATGATCAATAGTCTCAGGTCAGAAAAAAGAAAGGCCATGTTCAACATGTACTGAAATCCCAACAAAGGAATCTGCAAATGGGGCATGAGAAAAAGGAGCTGTGGGGATATACATGAAGGAAAGTGATGACTACTTATGATGCTGCTTTTGTTGTCTCAGTCTCAGGAGGGATGATTGAATGCTCAGAGCTTTGACGCCTCTCAAGGCCTTCCTGCCCATTTGGACCTTTCACCATCATCACTCCTTTGTGCTACTTTCATGCATGCGTGCGTCAATATTGTCAGATCCCTCTCTGCATAATGCATCTGTCTCCCTGTGCCATGCTTAACAATCACCATCAATTCGTCTCATTGATCATCACCATATTCCTTCTATCTGCTTTCAATTACTCCCTCCCTGCATTATTATCAAACGCCATCATCATACTTCATAATGGCATTCCATTTTCCAGCATCTTTTGATAGTAACATATTAGAGATGATATCATTTAATTTATCAGTGTCAGAATTGTTCACTCTTCTGATATATATATTCATGTGTACGTAGCATTATGGTTGGAATAATGATGGTGGTGTGTTAAGTTTGTTATTCCTATAACGATTTCGGTGCCCCACTTCGTCACATAGCTTTCAACTCATACACACAAAGGCAAATTCAAATTGAATATAACTGGAAAGAGAGTGCTTTTCTATTTGGTTATGCGATAAAGTGGCCCATTCCAATTAATGCACATGCTCGAAGTATTCTTGGATTGAGCATTTTAGCAAGTGTTTTTTCCATGCAATGCACCTAATTTGAATTTAAGTAAAAGACAAGTTAGAAAAGGTGAAAATAAGGATGGATTATATTGCACTAAACAGTAAATCTACAAAGTCAGAGATCCTATTTTATTCAAATAGGTTGACATATTGATGATGATTGAGATTCCCGGAGTCCATCTCTTCCTCCCCATGACTTCACGTGCGTTCACGTGCTGCAAAATGGACGGTGACTACCACGTTGAAGAAGTTGCCGTGCTATAAGCAATCGAGCTGAATGGGAATGGAATATTATCAGCGTCTCGATCTCAGTCCAAGTATATTTTACTTAAGGTGGAAGAATGAGTCCAAGTCCATCTGAGATTTACTAAATTGTTCGTCGGATGTCATTGACTTCAAGCTAGCCTATACCTAAGAATTTAATAAAGAGCATTTTTTTTCAATTAAAGTCATTGTTCTTATTTGTCTATAATTTTTATAATCCTCTAGTTCTATTTATAAGTCACTTCCAACATATTTCATATAAACCAAGAAAAACTTTAAACTTCATTAACTCTTATTTAAAATCTAACAACTTTCCAACTTTATTCTTATTTAATATGCATTACACCTCATATAAACAAAGTCAAACAATAATAAATGAAAGGTAAAATTATACATTTATGCAAAAAATTTCTCTTAGTGCCCTATAAATAGGACTAAAAAATGTCTTCTCTCTCTGCCTTATAAATAAAACCAGAGGAGTAGACTCAATCAATTGTTATTAATTACAAGTATCAGTGATTGGCAGGTGGCCAGGTCGCCACTTTGGTGTCTGAATCTTAAAGAGGTCTTGGGATACCCGGCCAATACTGCTACAGCACATCTGCAAAAGATGGGATACCCCATTACTGCAACAGAATCACGAGCAAGGTGAAAGGTGCCAAAAGAAAATTTAAAACTACAATAAGAATAATGTTCCCTCTCAACTTGAACCAGGAAAAAGAAAAAGGAAAGAAGGCAGTTGTGTAATGGAACAGAAGATGATGATAGAGGAGAAGGGATAGTAAGCTTTTGGATGGGCAGGTCAGGTGGTCCAATGGAAACTAGCATTAGTGTGAGATGATGGATCAAAGGAGGGAATAACATTGGAGAATATATCAGAACACAGAGAACTCACATGGCAGTAGCTTAAGGAATAGTTTGCATATTTAATTAGTTCTTGTGTTTGATGCCTTGCGTATGAATATTACTATGAACTGCTTCTGCTGGTGTACCCTTCTTGGCAGGAGCAGGAATACATAAGGTATAAAAGTAAGAGAACAAAAGGGCTGAATTAATCCATTCATCTATTTTGCTCTTTAAATCTGTGGGAAAGCGAGCCTTCCACACCCACTCTGCGTCTCTTTTCTTTTCTTTTCTTTTTTCCTCTTCCTTTTGGCTTATTCTTTCATATTTCTGCTTAATCTCCTGTTTCTGTCCTTTAAAAGTACCTTGTTTCTTCCACTAAACAAATCTGTTCTCGCCCTTTTGCCATGCATAACTCTACTGTTACATTCAATGCCAAAACCACTATTTTCTTTTCCTTTCAAAAAATGGAACAAGATGGAAAAAGAGATTAGGTCGGCAATAATTGCACTTTCAAAGTTCAAAATTTAGGAAGGTCAAAGTTCTGAGACTTGAAATTTTATCCTTTTCGCTTATTCAATGTGTTGATTGGCCCTCCACGGCTTTTGCCCGTTTCTTTTAACAAAGTTTTTGGGAGAATCGATAAGCTGAACCAATCTGTAGGATGAGGTGCCACACAAGGCATTAATACTTGTAGTTCTGTGAAAACAACTTTTAAAATCTGTCAAAAGTATTATGCGCATTGAGAAATCACGAGTTCAACACTACTTTACTCACTTGATTAGAAGCTGAACTCAAGATCCGGCTTATAATGATAATTATTATTATTATTTTGATTCTGCACTGCAAATCATTGAACTCAACCCCTATGTCCTGGGCTTGATGTCAACACCGGCCTTTTAATCATTCTTAATGAGCACCAAACTGATGCTTTGTTCCCTGAAAAGCAGCAAACTGACACCCTCCATTATGTATTCATATATGCCTCACATGGGCCACCCACATCATTTGCTTCATCTTCACCACAATCCACCCATCAATTTTCTCCATCCAATTCAACTCCAAATAAACTATACATACACACTCCACATTACAACACTCATCAATGTGAAAACCAAACATCCAAGGATGATTAGCCGGGTGCGTTTTTCTGTTAGTTTAACTTGCATTCTATGGGAAACAATGGGATTGGAATTAGTAAAAGGATTTAGTCCTAATATAACGAAATAGTGTTTGAATTTTTACTAAGAAAAGTATTTGCATTTAGCACTACCAGTGCCTCTAACAAGACATAGATGTAGAAAAAAAAATCTGAATCTATTGGGTTTTTGTTTGCTTGTTTGGTGTGACAGTTTTGGAGTGCCAACACAAAATTTAACGTCCAACAGTGACTAAGGACAGACCGTGTTGTTTTATTTCATCAATTTAATAGTAATGAAAATTTTGGTCAGTGAATAAAAGGGAAGTCTGTTCCCTCTTTTGGTGGACTAAGAAAGTGGAAACAAAAAAGAAAATCGCCGCAGAGAATCTCTTCAAAGTTTGTCATTTTTTATTATTATTTCAATTCAATGTCATCCAGCAGGCCAACCCCCCCCCCCCAATCACTTTCCCTAGTTATTTTAAAAACAAAATATTAAAAAAATTTAAATCAATCTCACCCTTTCTTCAAATGCACTCCTCCTGTTTAATTTGTCTGAACTGCAGTGTAACTCACTGATTTTTTTTTGGGGTCCGGGGTTTTTTTTGGGGGGGGGTGTTTACTTATGTATATAAATATAAATTCTTCTTTTTTTTCAAGCTAAAATTTTCAAGTATTAATTAATACAGTAAAATGTAGAATCTGAATCCGTCATAATTTTCAAGCGTTGTAACTAAATTCCAAGGCGGGGCAAGGGTCCCTAGGTTCAAAGAGGGAAACCCCCACGCCATCCTCAATGCATGTGGAGAGTATGGTTCACGCGCGATAATATGGAGTTGGAGAATCGCGGGGATGAATCAAGAGGGGAAGGGTAGGCACGGACTACCATTAAACCACTGACACGCCTCACTGCCTCCCTCTCCCCAAACCAATACCCTTCCTACCCACATGCCACGTCACCACCCTCTCCGACTATTTATATTTTAAAACTAATTAACAGCACATCATTTCATACAAAAATGATTTATAAAATACACTTCTCCGAGATATAATTTTTTCACGGATTGAAAGGAAATATATATTACAATAATTTTTCCCCGAAAATACACAGGGGTATGTGCATTTCTGTGAGTATACATTAGTATTAAAGGACACATGGACAACTGTAAAGGGTTTGCACATTGAAATTTAACATGGCACCTGCTGGTCCTTGTATGAATCAGAGGGGCTGAATTTAATTCATTAGTACTCATTTCGTCCTTTAAATATATACCAAATATTTGCGGTCTGATAGAGTGAGAGGAATTGCTTGCATCCAACGTGTTTGTGCTATTCCGGTGCTAATATATGATATTTTCTAGAATATAGTATTCTTGATCCATATTATAAGATGTACTGTAAGTAATAATCTACCTTTTTCACCTCTGACAATTACTCTTCTAATTGTCTTGGAACCATGTTTTGAGTGGCTGGGTTCATTGTCTTTCATATTATGAAGCTTACATTCTTAAGCTCTTTTTTCTTTTCCAACAAATTTTGCAAAACTTGAAAAGGAGATTGATGAGGGAGGGCCATGATGCGTGGTAAGTGGGAACTTTAAAGTGAATCAGAGCTGGTCAATGAATGGATTGGGGAATGGAACGTCCTTTTCTGGTGTGGTGTACGCTAAAACAATAATTGGCTTCTTTATTAATCCTCAAACTTTTGTCCAGATCTCACATCTTGGACCTTCCCTTCCCATCATTCCTTCCATCCTTAAATGCTGTGATCATAACTAACTACACTCAAGCACCCCCCCCCCACCCAAATCCTACGCCCAACATTGACTCTGGAAAAGGCACATTCATTCGTGAGAATCAAAGCAAAACAAAGAGAATATCAGCATTTGAAATTCTCTACAAAAAATAATGATTAAAAGCCCGTTCGGGCTGTTTATGATTTTTCTCTTTCCCTTGCACATAACTCCCTTCTCATTCAGTGGGAAAAAAAAGAAGGGGGGGGGGGGAGAACAACAAACATAGTTTAAAGAATACATTTACTCATTAGCTTTTATTACTTATCAATGAAATCATTGGAACTGCTACCAGCAACAAAAGAAGCTTCGTCTCTTTTCTACCAAAAGCAATGAGTGCATCCATCACATCGTAATTCTTTAATGTTTCTGCCGCATGCTCAAGAATAATCCACTGCACAGTAAGTGGCAACAGTAACAGACTCTCGAGGCTTCATGGTCACCGAGTAAAAGTATTCCTTATTCACAGCCCGTGAGTTAAGAACTCAAGATATTCTCCATAAGTTGAAGCACATTTCAACACCAATCACATTACCAACTTCATGAGATGCTTTTGGTTTATGAGCCAGAAAAATAAAGGGACGATAGGACTTGGGCGTGCATAAAGTTACAGACTTGGAGCCGCAAAAACATGTGGAGCCAGAGGTGTTGGACAAAACCAGCCTGCAGAATGCAGATGTGACAAAGAGATGTGGAGAGTGATCAGAAAATTTAGAAACAAAACAATTACAGACGAGTTGGGAAAAAGCAATGAAGACAATGAACAACCTTGCTTAGGTCTGCGTGAGTTAAAACGTCTCCATCACCATTGTGGCCAGCATTCCTTGCAGCAGTGTCCATCTGCAACGTGGGGACCAAGTCAAGAATAACAATCAGAAATGCTTAAGACATATGAAGTGCGTAATCTATTAACTTGTCTAGATCGAGGAGTCAACTGACGAAAAATAATATGTACCACTAGTTATACTTAGTCCATTGGTTTAATCCATGAGATGTGTTTAAAAGACATATGAGCAAGATAGGAACATATCATTGCAATCTCTTCGTTGAGTTTTTACCTATTATGGTACAGTATGGCGCCTCGGTTGCCTCAAGTGTCAGATTGATCTCACGGTGGAAGAATTATAGACTTTCATCAGTAGAAATTCAAGTCAGCGTAGCTGTAAGAATGTGAATGTGGCAACAACTCTTCTACTTCAATCCTGGCACTAGTGCAACTGGAGCTCTTTTTGATTCGGCTTCGGTTAATAGACTCGACTTCTGCCAGGAATATGCCATATACTGGTCTATGATCGGAGAATCTTGACTCTCCACGAACATAGGATAATTGGCGGAGGCCCCTTCCGTGCCACAATATACGATCACACCTGTATTAACAAATAGATGGATCAGCTTAGCTTTACATGTAGAACGATATAGTTTCAGAACAATAATCCAGGACACAAATTTTGACTTTGGCATGCAGTTTCATATTTTTGCTCTATGGTTCTTATTTACCACTTCACTTGCACATGAAGAGTGGAGATTTTGGTTTTTCGAGAAAAGAAGAGTACCATGCTGGGGTTCTTCGCTTTTGTTTCGAGCGTCTTTCATCACCTGCATATCTGTCTGAATTATTAGAATACTTGTAGGTGGGAGGAAAATATATCTTCCCTTCATTCCATCCTTCAAAGACACGGCCATGCCTCTGCTCTATACGCAACTGAAAGCAAGAAGTATTAAAATTGCCAGGATGATATTAGAAATTAGTTGAGAAAAGAAAGAAAGCTTTGAAATCAGAATTAGCTGAACAGGGAATAAGAAAGTATCATGCCTGGTCATTCTCTAACAAAGCCTTCCAATTTCGCATCTCAACAAGGGCTTTTGCTGCACGGTAAGAAAGTGCTATCCGATAATTTAAATCCCCCAGCCAAATTATTCGGCTACACCAATTAAACCAAAGAATAAGTTGAGTACATTTTATTGAGGTTCAAATGTTTCAAGCACCACATACAAGTTAAGGATTTGGAAATGATGAGGGCTTACTCATGTTCCAGAATTGTCTGAGGAGAATTCTCATCTCCCACGCCGTGAACCCTGGGAAACCTAGTCTTTCTAAGAATCTCAAGGACATCTGAATTTCTCCTCAGCTCATCACCATCTTTTTGTCCAGAAGTCAAATGACTACAGATGAAGCAAAAGCTTGTTTGGTGCAAAGACATGCTAATCGAAATGGAACCCTGGAAAAACCAACAATTAATTTTTCCTCCTTGTTTGGTTCATCATAAGCAAAACTACGGAAAAATATACATACGAGCTGCAATAGTGTACCTTGTTTCCAAGATAACCCATCAATCCTCTGCCAACACAAGACACTTTCATGTTGTGAACTTCATCTCTGATATCACTTTTCACCCAAACTGTCAAAAATATCCCAACCATTTGCTTGCTGGCAACCAAACAGTATCGTGAGTTCCCTGTCGATCTATCTCTGTCCTCTGCAGAGAAGGAAGCACTGTATGACATTGGTGAATATTGGGTTATAACAGGGGAATCACCAGGTCCATTTTCATCATCTGAGGAACACCATCTATAATTGGGTTCATAGTCGCTACTCCTATGACCGAAGATCATTCTATCACAGACACTGAGACGGCGATCGAGCTGTGATTGTGACAGTGACGTGTCATTGTCCATTCTCATACTGCGACTTAAGGATTGGAAGGACCTCCGGTGGAAGAAAGAGGTTTCCTTCTTCCTCATTGATTCTTCAAAATCAGCGTCTGCCTCTACAAGTGGATCAGGGACTGGTGATGGAGTGTGGCATCCACCAGTCGTTCCAGGAAGACTGTTTAGAGTTTTCCGAATGAGAGCTAGCCATTTTTTGGCAGGGCCATTGTCTTCAGTGCCCAAAACATTACCGGCATTGAGAGGTACAATTTCTTGAAACCTGGGTGCAATACATAGGGGAACAAAATGAATCTTGATCTTGCACTTAACTGAAGGGAGAATACATTCTATGATCAGTAATTTACCCAAGGACATAGATATCAGCAGGTGGAGAGGTGTGGAGCCAATCTTCAAGATTCAAATAGCTCGGGGGAGATTTTCCAGCCACATTCCAAGTAGCAACGAAGATCCTGCATCCATAAGACAGGAAGAATACATGAGAATACAAATTCTTTTCAATTTCCTATTCATATTAATAATGAAGACAGAAAATTACTGCAATAAATTGGAACATGGAGCATACCTATAATTATGCACGTCTTTAACCTGAGAAGCATCAAGGTCAACCTTACCCCGCCGCAATTTGTTCGAGTGTCTCCTGCTGCTTGATCTCCCTATGCATCAGGAAGGGGATTACTTGTTTCAGAGAAATTAGCCGCAGAAATAAACAAGAAAGGGAACTACAGAACAAGCGCCTAATAAGCTTGTTTTCATCTTTATGTTTGTGGGGTTTAAGAATGGTGTGGTCCTAAGCAGTAGGAAATGTTAAGGTGTCTGATACTGAACCTGTTTTGCTTCTCTTGAGAGAGCATGCCTCCCGCTCTGGATAGTTGCTTCTCCACTCTTCATCAACACCTAAAACAGAAAAACCATGTTAAAGCTGTGTTCTTTCTACTGTTAATTTATCACCCCGCTCATAGAAACGCAACAAAAACTATCACATTCTTGGGAAATCATTGAACAACTAAAACAAAAGAGATCAGATCTCGAGCTGAAAAAAACAGACCCGATTAAAACAAGACATCATGTTATATATAGTTGCAGAACAACGATGCAAGTTTGTTCCAGGTTCTGAAGAATATATGGAAAATTCAGTTTAAAAGAGGCAAGAGAAATCTCGTTTTCGTTTGACGCACAGAAGCCAATATTCCAAATCATGAAGCCCTAAACTACATTCAAATCATGCGAGAATTAACCAATCACCTCCACAAAGGACATCGTCTGCGTGAAAGTCCTCGCCTTTGCTCTTGATATTGAACCACTTCTTGACCAATGTTTTGGGCCACGAAAACTTCACCAAGAACAACAGGAGTCAACCATTGATCTGAGAATATAAATGCAACAGATTTTAATGGAGAGCTGGTGTTTCCCAAACCTTGCTTTTCTTCGAGTTCTCATCTCTCATTGTTGAGACAACTTCATATAGCTATCTCTAATTCAATAACAATAGGTATACGTATTCCTTCGATGTTTACTATGTTTTATCTCTCGGGTCTTAGCTTAAAGAGGATTCAGAGTATGAAAAATGGAGCAGGAGAGTAAATGACTGTGCTGAACCTCAGTTCTGAACCAATATCCTTGACACACGGACTCCTGTTCAATCCCTGGCTCTGATCATTTATCAGTTCAAACAATCCGAAGTGGAGGGAAGGAAAAACAATGGCTTAGATGACCAAAGCAATGTGCCGAAAGTTTGGTATGCGACCATAGGGAAGAACAAAACAAAGGGGCGAACCTCTGTTCTCAAGTAACGTGGAGAAAACAAGTTAAAGAACAGAGTGAATGGTACCGGATGCAGTTACAAATCGAAACACATAATAGGTCGTTTCACTTCCATTCCTGTGTTTCTGTCTCTGGAGAAAAACAAAAGAGGAAAGAAAGTAAATTGGAAGGGACCGAAGAAGCAAAGAGGGAGGCAATGTGGAAGTTATGGCACTGTGGGGGTAGAAGAAGACAATGTAGAAGGACTACATAGAGAGAGAGAGAGAGAGAGAGAGAGTGTGTGTGTGTGTGTGTGTGTGTCTGTTAGAGAGAGAGAATTTCTGTTTTGCAAAACCTCGTTCACAGTCGAGAGCCAAGTATGGAATTAGCAAGGACAATAAAGTGGAGGCAGCCAAGTTTCGGCTTCTCTGTCTCTCTCTCGGGCTTTCACTTCAAATCCGACCCAAGCTTAAGGGGCTGTGGTTATATTGATCAATGCCCACCCACTCACCCAAACCTGCTTGAACTCTCCCTCTCTCTCTCTCTCTGTGCCCACGGTCAGCAAAGGATGCTTTGATCTAATGCCCAAACACAAGCAGCAGTACTTGTAAGCAACCCATGTTCTATTTTTGGTCTTGTTAAATGAGAAAGCACGTAAAGAAGAGTAAAAGATAAAGAGGATGGGTGGAGGGTCTGCTCCTTTAAACTCTCTTATTTTAACATATCTTTTACACACAAAAACAAATTTTGCATGTTTGTGTTCCCTACACGATCTGGTAGATATCTAAAAAGCTTCGGGTATGTTTGCTTGGATGGAAGGAATGTTTCATGCTCGGAAGTAAATTTTTTTGTAATTTGGTCTGTGGTGAGATTGCAGATATCCAAGCCTATGTTCTGGATTTTCATTTTCCAAAGTGTAGGGGGAGATGTTTCTATTCTCATGCACTCATTCATATAGATCTCGCGACAAACCAAAAATTGGTTTTGAAGAATTCATCGGTTCTACAAATGTCTCCTCTAAACCCCATTCTTTGCTTTTGGTGTAGAACAACACCCAAGCGTGGTAGTGAATGTTAAGAGTGGTGCCCGAGAAGACAAAAAGGCAAATTTATCAAATACTGGGGGGAAGGGGGGGAGGGTTTCTTGTATTGAGCAATTCACATATCGTTTGCTTAAAAGCACATGGATTCATGTATTGAAATCATGCTTTTAAGGGGAGTGACGCGTCCTCCGATGAATCACTTGAATACAGTTTCACACGAATGCAGGATCTTGTTAAGCAACGAGGAGGTTTGATTTTGCTGCTTAGGCCACGCGATCTCCTTGAATTTTGTGAAACTGCCAACAAAATCCTAGTTTAACAACACCTAGGCACCAAAGTAACGTCTCTGTTGAAGTCTCCACTCTCCACCCCTTTTTTGTTACGCTAACGCCACATGTGGGAGACTGTGTCTGCAATCCCCCTGCTCTTCTTTTTTTTTTTTTTCCTCCAAAGAAAAAGAAAGGGTTTTAAAGAAGGGGGTGAAATAAAAGCATTAAACAAATAAAGTTGACGGCAGAAAGCCATAAGGAGGCATAGCAGCGACCTCACTAGACTACCAGGCTCCGTGTGTTCATAGGTAGCGAAGCCTTGTTCATGTGGTTCTCCAAATATATATAAAAAAACATGCATAAGTTTGAATGAGTGTTTACTTATTTCACTTTTGGGGTCAGCAAGAAACTATTACAAAACACAGAATAATCCCATCAGGGAAGGCACGTACATGGGAGTTCCACTCCCTCCACACGAAACAGTAATGAGTACGAGGTGTCATAGAAACAATGAAACAATAAACATAGGAAGTTAGGAACCATTGAATGATGGAAGTGAGCTGCAAGATTTCATTTAAAACTAGAGCTTCAACAGTTGAAATTTATTAGTATGGCTGAGATGTGAGGTGGGCGTAGGCAATTTGATGCCTAGAGGAAAAGGCAGAGTAAGAAAAATGAGAGCAATGGGACCCGATTCCTAGAATCCCTATCTATGTATCTGCATCACCCCCCCCAACTTGATTCTTTTCACTTGACTGCTCACAAACAGAGATATAGAGAGAGAGAGAGAGAAGGATTGCATTGTGAAGCAGATGAAATTGAAGTCAATCGTCATCCGCGGGTGACAACTTATAATTGGCCTTCAATAATGAAATCTCAATCATGCCTCATCTGACTCTTTCTTAGTCCTTTTCTCCCCTAATTTTTTTTTTTTTGGGGGACGGGGGCTTTTTAAATTTACTTTGCTTGTATGCTACACTCTACCTGAATCTTGCACGTGACGTGGTTGTCATACTGATGTAGCCGTTCAATTATTTAAACCTTGTCCATCGCATTGCATTTCATCATTCAAACACACTCCTTTTCTCCTTTCCCATATTTGAAAGAATCCCAAATAAGTTTTCTTTTCTGGGCAAAGGATAATATTATAAAGCATAAACGAGACCTTTACAGGAATTTTTTTTTCACTTAAAACAAATCAAGAAATGTAGATCCAATGGGTAGGGGTTTCTGTAGAGATGAAAGAGGCAGTCAAAAGATGCATCTTTAATTCTACTTTGGCCAAAGTATCTTCTTCTGTTGATGGGGGGAGTGTATAAATTAACTGTGTTCTATAAGGGTTTCTTTTTTCTTTTTCAGCCTTAAAACCTATTCAATCGAGCTCCTACATAGTTTTCATAAATTATACTTTAAACCTCCCAAATTGGTCCTTTCAATTCTTTCTTCCTCTTTTCCGCAAAATCTTGGAATGGCTTCATCTTTCCACCCACCTCATTTATACTTGGGGACGTAACTTCATGAAATCTTCCAAAGCACACAACATATGATCATATATAGTACACTCTGTTCAGTGTGCATATGCAGGAAATCATTACTTCTTAGCATAAGGTTAAAATGGTAGGATGAAGAGGGCCACTCTAGCAGCCGGGATGGGATTTTTTTTGTTTTTTGTTTAGGGTTACTCGGAATTCAAAGATTTGATCAACCAACATCTTTTAAGGGCGATGCTAGAGAAAAGGCTGAGGAAAAGAACAGTGTCGTCGCTTGCTAAAGATGGGTACGAGGAGAGGAGAGAATGAAGCAGGCTTGTCGCTTTGTTTATTGTAAACACATACACCTTGCCCCCCCAGAGCTCCATTGTTATGCTTCTCATTTCCGTTGGCCAGTTTCTGATAATGCCCCACTCCTTCTTCCTAAAGCTTGGGCATGGGCCACAGAAGATGCGGAAATGTGAAGAACAGAAAAAGCAAGATAATGGAAGCAGTGAGATTTTTGGATTGAATCCATATACATGACTATTTGAAATGTAATAATGCTCTATTGACAGGATATTCTGGGAAGAATACCTAAAGTTTTAATCAATGTTTTTACCTCCGAAATATTTTTAAAAATAAAATATTTTTACATGTTATCCTAATTAAACAAACTAATCACATATCATAATTAAAAATCATAAATTTATTAAATATGGAATTTTTTTTGGTACTAGTAAATATAAAAGACTAATTAATGTAGGAGTACAAAAATTAAATATATCTATTGTATCACTGTGACTAAGTAACTTATTCCGGCAAAAAAGACTAATTAAGGTAGGAGTACAAAAATTAAGGAAATACTTGGCATTCCGTGTACTTTAATTTAATTTATTTATTTTATTGAATGTGTGTTAACTAATTTTAAATAAAATGACATTAATAATTGTGAAGTAGCAGTTATTACCCCTCGGGGCAATTCTTCTCCGCAATGATTTAATCGTTTCGCTTTTATTGAAGGATAAAGAGTAAAGAGGACAAATGGACAATGTGGTGTAATTATTATGGATGAAAACAATAAAATCCCCAAATCTTCTCCCTTCCGCCTCCGCTCTGTTTAAGCTCGTGCCCGTCAGAATTCAGCAAGCTTCAACTCGACGTCTTCTATCGCTGACACGGTAATCTTTAGATTTCTTTGTTTGTTCCAGCTCTCGCTTTGTGCTTCTGTGTTTTCTTGTTGTTGAGCTAAAATTTACTGTCATCGGGCGTTTGTTGCCCCTAGTTTTTCATTATTGTGATTGTCACCAGAGCGCAGTATTTCATCACGTATTGGTGTGCTTGTTCATAGAATCAATCTTCCACTAAGTGGGTTCTCTTGTGGCTGCTAAAAACTGATCACGGCTTGTTGGTTTATAATTCATTTGCCAAATGCACGGTCTTTCCGCTATATTTCTGCTGAAGTCCTTTCTCTCTCTTTTCTTTTGAAAATTTATGACTTTTTTTTCACATTGCTGCATGGTGTAGTTCTCAGCCTCTGTAATGATTCTTATGGATATTTGAAAACATTTTACGGATTTTCTGTATGTTTGATGATTTCCACAATTTGATGTATTTATTCATGCAAAATTTAGTAGTTTCCTTTTCAACATCTTTTATAGGATTTATTAGGTGATAGGAGAGTAATTGAATGGGAGTTCTATCACTTTTCTCAGTGTTAGGGTTAAAAATTTATATTTTAACTGAATAAATTTCTTTGGCACTCTGAAGATCAGTTGTACGTCTTGGAGTTTTCCCTTCATGTTATTGCTTTCCTGGTATTGCTTTGTTATGTGTGTTTGTGTGTGTGTGTGTGTGTGTGTTTTTTTTTTTGGGGGGGGGGGTGGGTTGGGAATCTTAGAGTTTTGCTAATTTCATTGAAGCAATGAGGCTTCCTACACGCAAAAATGCTTTTCATTTCGCATCCTTTCCCTGGGGGGTCATGACTCATGACATTTCTCCCTTGTCTTGTCCCACAGATTAATCGTTGATCTCAGTAACTATGCCATCTCTTATGTTGTCTTGGGGGTTCTGTTGTGCCACTATTCTTGGATTTATAGTATGAAATACGTTTTAGGCTGCTAGTATCCTCTATTTGATTCAGGGGCTGTCCTATTGATTATAAAACCCTCATGATAGCGTTGTTGTTGAATCACAATGGGGTCCGTTTGTGTGTGAATTATGAATGCCTTATGACATTTATACGCTGCATTTCTTAGCAAGAGAATTTATAAGGTTTTAGCTTTCTTTTTTCTTGTTTCGTGAGGACCATGGTAACTCTTATTTTTTAGTCTTTTTTTTACCAAATATTTCTGAGTCTTGAAAACTAGGGCACAGAGCCCACAAATGTTATTGGGATTGTTTGACAAAACCTGGGGTGCTAATATGTTCTTTGCATGTTTCATTCTCAAGCTCAAGTAAACAATCTGATCAGATCCTTTATATTTTGACAGAGTTTTCTTACTATGAAGAGGGCAATGCCGTGGAGTGATGATGATGAGGACTCATCATCAGATGAATCCTCATCATTACATTCAGATTCCGAGCACAATAGTGAAACTGGAAAGAAAAAATCAAAGGGTATTTGCCTACAATAACATCTTCTCAGTTGATAATCGCTTGTAATCTATGTTAAAGCCAAATATGTTCAACCTCGCAGTAAATTTTCTGCTGTTAGTAAAATACATAACTGAATCTTGTATACAGCTTCCAGATATCCTAGTTCCTTGACCAATGAATGTGCATTTCTGTCCACTGTGATTATGACAAATATACATATTTTGTGAATAAATGTGTCGACAAAGATGTGATCCAAATTTGACGGAATTGGTCACCATACTCATGACTGTTTGCTGTGGTGTAGTTGTTTTAGGTAGTAAATTTTAACACGTAAGACAGGATTTATTGAACTTTGTCTGTGGAAGGGAATAAAATTATCCCTTCCAAAAATGGTTTTTGAAAGATGATAAATAATAACATGGAGTAGAAATTTCTGCAACTGCAAAATGGTAACCTTGAGTAATAGAGTTCCCAGCTTGAGAACTTATATTTTTGGATAGCTTCATGCTCTATTGCTTTTGAAGCTCAGCATCATCTTGAAAATTTTCTCTCTAATTTTGTTCCTATGTAATTTTACTTTGCTATCGGCATAACTGTCTGCAGATAAATCTAGAGAGCAGAAAAGCAAAGCTATTGATTTTGAAGCTTTAAAGCGACATGGATTTAAAGGTGGACCTTCAGTCTTGAAGGTACCCCCACCAAAAGAAGGGGACAAGGAGCAAGATTGGTCTTGGTCTACTGGACAGGAAAGGCGTGACAACAAAGAGGTTGAAGAATCATATGAAGAAAGACAGAAAACAAGAGCTGCTATATCCCTTGGGGAGCAGCTTTCAACGGTTCAGACTCAGAGAGAAAAGAAGAACATCTCCTTTTCTCAGAAGGAGAAGAGAAAAAGAGAGCTTGGTCAGGCAAGCCGAGGGAAAAATTATGTTGAAGAAGAGAAGAGGTTGTTGAGGGATAGTGGTATATATTCTGGTTTTGATACTTGATAAACGGACCTAAATTCTCTTCATCGTGTATAATGGTACTTCTTTGGGATCCCATGCGCTGAAAAGATTTGGTTGGAGCCATGGTTTCTATCGATACTTGAAAACTCGGGATAATCCATTATGGTTTCAAGGGAAATTTGGAAATGCAATTCTTGTAGTTTTACCATTTAGATAGCGCACAATTGAGATGGCGTGGGCAGTTGAACTTGTTTTCCATTTTCATTTTACTTTGCTAGGAGGCGTCTTTATATTACTCCGTAGGAGATGTGCTTCGTTCACTCGGAGCCCCTCAATTTAATAATTCAATTCAATTCAATAAAAAAGAAAATATCCTGCTGGTTAGTGTTATTTCCCGACTTTCCGGCTCGGCATCATTGTTTCGAACTGGTGATTTAACTGGAGGAGCTAAAATGCTGCCACCATCAAGCCAAGAATTCGAATGGCTTTATTTGTATGTAGCCTTGCCCGGTCATGATACCAAATCATTTGGAAGGCAAAGAGATCTCCAGAAGCAAAAGCGAGCGAATTCCTTCCTTTTTTTTTTGGGGTGGACAAAGGCGAGCGAATTTAAGGTGCAGTTATTTTCATAATTTTAACATCGTCAAACAAAATATCAACATGACATTTCAACAGGTCTACGGGTTCACACGTCAATCATGTCTTCTTTCTTCTAGAAAATAAAATAAACGGGAGTGGAAAAGCCAAACATTTTTCCGTAGGTGTTGAGACTCATCTTGACTGAGACCTGCACAACGATCCTCAAGTTGAAGGTGGAGCTGGCATCAAGGGCAAAATGCTGTTTACACCACAAGTGCAGAATGGTTAAGCAAGGTCTTCCCACCTCAAAATGCCCAGAGGAGCAACATGACACAGCACCATCTGCCAGCCTTGTCAGGCATTCGAACACTCCATGCCGGATATGTGAGGGAAGTCACTCCGCGGCTAGAGTGGCTGATCTGCGGGAGAGTGTCCTGTATATGCCTTTGATAGTAGCTGGGTTGTTCGGCAACAACCTCCTACAAGAGAGGCTCCCAGCTCACACCATTTACTTACATACGATACAAAATCGTCATCTGAAACCCCTGTGTTTTCCTGTATCAATAACGTACAATTAATACTATATGATTCACTATTCACCAATTATGCGAAGAGTGAAAGCTGTTAAATGATTAGATAGATCGCAATTTGCCATCTTTGCCCACCAACAAATGCACAACTTACAAACTGTCCAAACCAGAGAAAGTGACCCTCCTATTGAAAGAACTAATTAGGCACTTGTGACATAAAAAATAAACACAACACAGCTTGAACGACAGAAAGTGGTGTTCCAAAAATGTGTACAGAAACTGCATTTATTGGATACGATTAAGTAATAGCTAACGCTTATGAAGTGTGCCCATTATGGTCTGAAATCAACGATTAAATAACTCGTTCAGTTTCATCATATACCATATCTTTAAATATATAAACTTGCAAAAAAAGCAGTTACACAGTAATTGCAAGTCCACCACCCAAAAAAAAAAAAAAAAAGCTTCTGAGACAGCATACGCATGTGTCAAGACCATCGTACTGACAAAGAAAGATCAAAATCTTACTCCTCATTTATTACAACTTTTTTCCGCTCTTTGTCCAAGTTTTAATCATCATTTTTAGACGCCACAACTTTATATCTCTGCATCTAGTTTAATTTTCAAAAAGAATATGACCTCTCGATCCTTGAAAAACGATGCAAGATGCAACGGCAGAAGCAGAGAAAAGGAACTTACTACCCACTCCTTTTTGTCACCATCATAGCTTTCCCCACTGTTTGGATAGATAACAATTGGTTTTGTAGTCACCTGAAGGATTAATATGTGAATCAAAGATAAGCACTCTACACAATGGCATCCAACAATATAGAAACTAATTAGCACCAACATTTATTCTTCAGCAAATCAGAAATGGAAGAACAGACGGGTTCAATAACCAACATAGCTGCACATGAACATAAAAACAATATACGGATTTCAAGTACACCTAATCATTTTACCATATGTTGCAAATCTTACGCCCATAACACATGTACCTATTTATTACTATCCATCTAGATAGTAACCGGACGATCAAAAAGAAAAGAGCAGGGCAAGGTAGATACTGGAATTGCAGTAATTCATAAAAACCCAAAGATAAGAAGGGGCTGGACGACATGTTTTAAAATAATTCGAGAAAACCAAGGTCTATAATCGAGACGTGGCATGCGCAAACACACACAAGAAACACACACAGGAGTAAATAATTCAAATTCAATTAGGTATTGGAGAGCCAGTGATATACCTTCTTAAGCGATAATATTAGGCCATGTATAAATCTAGGGGGAGTGCAGTTTATTCCAACAGCAATAACTCCTTTGCATGACTCGGCAATGGAGCCGCACTCAGCCAAAGGATCACCACTAACAACATTAATTCCGTCCTTGGAGTTAAATGAAAACCATGCAGGAATCTTTATGTTTTCTTCTTCTAGAAGCTTTGCGTAAGCCTGAACAATAAACCACCATGGTTACTGAGAGTCAAGACCAGAAGGAAAAAATCAATGGAAGTGAAGACCATTAACATTCCAAGCTTAATGTTCTCCATCACCTACTGGGTTTTTGTCCCATTCCAGAATACTCGATATGCTCAATTACTTCTCGTCTTTAGTGTCTTACACAATATGTAAGATTAATTGCACTGCAATTGCACCCTCTCTAAAATGGAAAATTACAGCTTCCTCAGTTTCTTGTCATCAATCTCAGCAAATGGCACATTTTGAGATCGGGCTTTTATAGTGATAATGATTAAGAGATAGGGGTTTCTATAGTGAGAACGGTTAAGAGACAGAAATTCTATTGGGAAGACTATTTCAGAACAGGGGGCTTCTGTGGTGAGAAGGGTTAAGAAACAGAAATAAAGCCTCGGTTATGAGAAAGACTAAAATAAAGACTGTTCTAGATAGTGAAATCAGTTGTTTTCTTTTCTCTCTCCAGACATCTTGCATGAGACCTTACAAAGTCCTTCAGTTGCAGTTCACGGAATTCACAAAGGCGCATGAAGAATGATAGCACATATAAGAGTGATCCAAAAATTGCAGAACTGAAATAGAAGCCCTATTACACGCATTTTCAGATTTTTCCTCAAGGATTGCTACATGTTCTTACTAGCTTTGTTAAAAAAATTTCGTTCCCATAAATCAATGATTATGGATCGCATAAAATGCAGTCAATCAAAATAATTCAAAAAATTTACCCGTAACCTTTTGTATTATCAAGTTATTATATTTTAATTCAAAAAGCAATGAAGAGGAGTTTCAGTTCCATTTATCCATCAAGGATTCCAGTTCATATAATTTCCAAAGCTTTGAAGATACCTGAGCTTCTAGCTTATTTGGCACTGTTTCAAATGCAATTAAGTCAGCACCTGAATCAGCCAATATTTGAACTCTTCTCCTATGAAAATCTTTCAGAGTTTCCAACGTGATGCCATCACCATAATCGCCACTGTTAAAAGGGAAACATGAAGAAATGTGATTATTGGCAAAACAAGTTTATGATTGTGTCTATGAAACTCCATTCCTTTTCCAAACTGTTCATAGTTCTTAATTGAGAAGCTCAACAGTGCACATGCGTGCAAGCTAGACAACTGACAGTGTTCAACCAATATTGTGAAGATCATCCGACTTCCATCAACAAGTTCAAATTTACATGATGCCATAAAGAAAGATAATCAGAATTAATGCATTGAATAGAGAAGACTAGTCATATCACCTGTACTCTGAGCCATCAGCCAAATAAGCTCCATAGCTGCCGACTGATGCTGCCACAAGGATTGGACGTTGTTTGAAAACTTTTCCATCGTGTTTATCTTCTGAAGAACACGCAGCACATCTTTCATAATATATACGTCGAGCTTCGAGAGCAATTTCAACACTTTTCTTGAGCAAGGCTTCACTTTCTTCGTTAGAAAAGCCTTTGGCTAGAAAACCTTGAATGGTGGCCTATGCACCACAAAACGCCTCAAGTTCGGTTTTAAGAACAGAAACATATAAAACCGCGTCCTTAGCAAGTACTTACCTGATAAGATGCTGTGATTAAAATATCGGCACCATTTTCAAGATAATCAAGGTGTACCTGCTCCATCAAGTAGGTCCGTGAATTATCGAAAGTTTATAACTATCACTAAACGGAACAAAACAACAACAAAAGAAACCCGTCATAAATCCAGTTAAAAGATAAACGGTGAATTTCAGGTTCAGAAACCTTCCTAAAATGGCGATATTGAGACGGAGTTCGCCATAGTTTGCAAAATAGGAAAAACGGATGGATAAATAATTAAAGTAAATTGACAAATAAAACTTGCGAGGTTCGCAAATATGAATCGATCATCTGTGATGCTTGTGTAATATGCCAATAGCTAAGTAAGACTCATCAGCTTCCGGAAAATTGACAATTTCCACAGAGAGGGCCCACTGGTCTCTTGGAGTGGATATTGGGAACAATTTTGGATTCCAAGAACCACTAAATAACCCAACACTGTTAGTTTCAATCCAGGAAAGTAGTACCTCACGAATAAGGTGGGGTGAGGCGAGGAGGCATTTGGCACTCCAGAGAGGATCGTTGAGGTCGGCACCGTGGCGTTCGAGCTCCGTCGCGAGGCCGCCGTCGATGACGGCTGTGCCGCCTGCCTGGCGAAGGAAGTCAGTGAGCAATGATGGCATCGGGCGGGCGCGATAGGGTCAATGAACCCAGACGTTGGAGCGCAGCGCTGAATTTCCAAATGCCTCACCCTACTCCCCAGATCAAAGTATACTGTCCCATTCAACTCGCCGTCATAGTTCACAGTACCATGTTTCTGGGATCTATCGAATGATTAACTACACTGGTAGCTTTATTTCATTCTTAATTTAATGAGGAAATTGCAAATAAAAACCCTCTCATATGTACATTATGATTTGGGACCCTTAATTTGAAAAATAGCAGATAAGACCCAGTCTCATATTGCAAATTTGAAATCTTAGTGAAATGTCTAAAACCACCCCTCAGTCAAATGATAAGTTTACTTTAGCGAATGATAACTTCAGTAAACTAAACCACAACTTGGCTAAGGATATGCCAAATAACAAGTTTACTATAAGAAATGACAAATTCATTTTAGTGAATGACAACTTCAGTAGACCATATCACAGTTTGGCTGAGGGGCATTTTAGACATTTTACCAAAATTTCATATTTATAACATGGAACCGGGTCATTATTTATTATTTTTTAAATTAAGAGTTCCAAATCGTAATTTCACATATTATGGATTTTTATTTTGCAATTTTTTTAATTTAATTTTCATAATTTTTATGACGAGAAGAGTGACAAAGGCAGTGGATGTAGGTACTGTTGTCAAATTTGTAAGTTGATTCTACAATTTAACATTTTTAGTTAACAAAATCGTGTTGATTTACTTTTAAATTTGTGATAACTGTAATTCAGTTAACTTACGAGTTCATTTACCATTTACCGAGTTTACCATTTTTACGTTTTAAGCTTACAAATCATGTTAATTCGTTCTTAAACTCGTACTAAATTTTTGGATTTGATTGTGTTTAGTGATTTTATATATGAATTTTATAGAAATTTCTTTATTGAATATGATAAATTGTTAACATTGATAGATATAATTTCAATTATTTAAATTTAAAATATATTCAAATGAAATTGTTATCATTTTTATATATTAATTATTTGATTATATACTTTTAATACCAGTTTATTATAAAGTAAACTTTTAACGAGTTTACGATCTTAGTTTACGATTCGAGTTTATATCATACTCACGAGTTTGTTTAAATTTGTGAGTTTGACAACCTTGGATGTAGGTAGTCACAAAATTAAGACAATCTTGATACGAGCTAAAAGAATTTATACTTTAATTTTTAAAATTACTATATTTATCAATTTAATATTGATTTTTAATCCTAATACCTTTTTCAATCGAGTTTTATTTATGCAGTCAATCATACATTGGCTATTTGTTTTAGTATTAAAGGTGTGTGTAATTTATACTCTTAAACTAAAACCTAAACCAATACATGGACACAATCATCAGTATAAAATTGAAATCTAAATTAAATCTTATTACTTTGGCCACACAAAAAAAATTAAATCTTATTACAGCACTGCTATCGCCTATTCTCCTTTCTTGTCAGCCTTTTCTTTTATTCCTTCTTTTCTTTTTCATTTGTTGACTAATAATCCGAACTTTTTCTTCTGGGTATCATCTCATCTAGCTCTGCGCTGATGAAAAGACAAATGGCCTGTCTGAGATGATGATAATAATAATAAATAATAATAAAAACGCTCATATGTAAATTGAAATAAAATTTTTTTATACTTATTTCATAAATCATAATTAAAATATTATTTATAAACTATCCTAAACAGATCTAAAATCCGGTCTATGCTACTAAACACAAAAGTGTGTAATGAACTAAAACCAATCGCATGTTTGATAAATATTAACAACAGCATATTACTCCCCCCAGATTGAAAAAATCATTTTAGAATTTTTTGTGATTTTTTAAAAATATTAGTCGTTCTGAAAGTTTATGGATGCTTCCATTAATCTTTTTGCTATTTTACTTTTGTCAATATCTCAATCTAATCTAACGAACAATGACGCAGAACTCTTTTTTTTTTTATCAGCTATATGGAAGTGGCTGAGTACTCGGACATGTTTATTTTGGAGCCAAAATACTCTTATACTGCCTCCTGTGATTAACTAAGATGAAGAGAGTAAGAAAGTTATTAAATTTAGTAACTTTTTTAATTTTTTTAAATTAGTTAAGTAATTTTTATATTACTACCTCCGTCCTAAAATAAAATTAGTAAACTAATTTGAGTAGATTAAATAAATAATTAAGTTAATTATTTGTTTAAATAAGTGTTATCTTTTTTAAATATAGTTATTAATCAAGTTTATTAGCTATAACTACTGTTCTTAGAGTTAGAAGGACTATCTTGAAGAAAAAAAAAGTATGAGAAACAAAATAGATTGGGGTTTTATATTTAGGACTAAAATAAAAGTCAAAGGAAATCTTATATTAAACAAATAGATTGGAGTAATAACAAAGGTGGTATTTTAATTTGTAACATATAATGAATTAGGGAAAAAAAAAAAGTTCGAAATTAGTAAATGTCAAAATGAGGAGCTAACACCTAATGATATCAAAAATAAAGGAACAGCCTCAATGAGAAGCTAACACTAAATAATGGCAAAAATAAAGGAACAACTTTTGAAACTAAAACAAAATAATAAAATGTTTCTTGTTTTAAAAAAGTTTCCAACTCCTTGTCCGAGACACACCACCAACGACGTCAAGTGGAAAGAAGCGATGCAGTTTTGCGCTAATTTGAAACAACTAATATAAGTATTCTTACACGAGTTTGAGATTGAAAATTTTTTCATATATTTATTTTATACTCCTCCGATCCTAATTATAAGACCCAATTGATTTATTTGAGGAGATTAAGGAAGTAAATTAAGTTGGTTATTTATAATAAATAAGTGTTGTCATTCCTAAAATATCCTTGCTAATTAAGTATATTGGCCAAAACTATCATTATTAGAAAGATTATCTTGGAAAAAAATGCATAAATATAAGAGACAAAATGGACTGGGGTCTTATAATTATGACCAAATAAAAAGTCAAATAGGGTCTTATAATAAGGACCGGAGGAGTATTATTTTCAGTCTTACCTATAAAATCTTATTGATAGATTGTAAATAAAATCTCATGGTGAGGATTAGGACAGGAGTTAGTATTTCATTGAAAAGTTTTTGGAAGGAATCATAGTTCCAAGCAAAGGTCCATTAGCGTATGATATGTGTCGGGGCGATGGTGAATTGGTGATGATTGAGTGAGAAATGCGATTCTTCTGGTGGCCCCGCGTTTCCCCTTCCGCTCATTATTTCCTTTTGTTTCGTGGCTCACCTTCACTTGAACACTGTATCCTGCCCGCATAATATCACTTTCACTCTTTCGCTCCTCCACGCCTCAGATTTGAGAGGCTGCTTCTTACTTTTGTCACTATGTTTGGCTCATGATTCCCCATCGCATCCCCGTCCCTGTCCATTTCATTCCCATTTTGAATTTTCCAACATACATAATTATATTTAGATTTCATATTTTTCTCAAGATCATAATCATTTTGAAGACGAAATGACTAATAATCTGTGTGTTGTTCATCTCAGGTTCATAATGATACTAACTCTTAAGGATATTTACAACTTTTAGGACAGTTGAGTTTCAATGTTTCAACGCATTCATAAATTCTTCATCTCACAGTCTTGCTCTGAAGCAACCCAACGAATCTCCGAGTAATGGGACGCCTCCTCTCTCTAAAGGGGAGGGGACCTTAGCAACATCAATTTCAAAACTCACAGGCCACCGTCCAGGCCTCATCTTAATTCTTTACCTTACCATCATTCAATATGGCACGCATTGCTTCTGCTTCCTCCGCTTGTGGTTTGAATTTAACGTCATTTTCATATACTGCGACTGGAATATAGATTTATGACTATTCTGTATCGATTTTACTTCTTGATATTTGTTTGTTTCTTATGTTTTAAAAAAGAAAACACTTCAATATTGGTAGCCAAACATCTTATAGATTAATTTTTCTCATTAAAATCATAAAATTAAGATGTCGTTGGTGCTTTTTGAAATTATTAATGAAAATTTTAATACTAAATTTAAAACATCCGTATAATTTTATTTAAGATTAAATAATACATTTAAACAAAAAGAATTTTAATTTTAAAATCAATGATGATTCTTCTCACCTTTTATTTTTAATTTTATTCTTAAAATTTTCTTACTCTCAATCTTGTAAAATTTGACTAACTAATTCCTTTGTTTTCAATCGGAATATACTCTTAATTACCTATTCTTATAGCTCTGACCACCACCCAAGGGGGAAAAAACTGATGTCCAGAGCCAGTCTTGTCCTCTAATAATAGTCTCATTTCAATCTCCAATACATAGCAAATAAGTGCATCCAAAAAATTAAAAGAAAATGAAAACCTACAGATCTAGCTTTTACCATAAACAAAACAGAAGGAAATTAAAAGCATAAGACGAAGACAGGGTTGGACAAAATTAAAGGACTCCACCAGGACAAAAACACCAAAAACTAGATTGGTCTTTTGAAATCATGCGTCCTCCCTTGCTTGTATCTATTGCCTCTAACATTCTCACTACCTCGTCCATCTCAGGGCGTTTATCTGGGTCTTCATCCCAACATTTTCGCATGATCCTTGCAAGTGCACTTGGGCAACATCTTGGGATTTCTGGTCGCATGTTCTGTTCCAAAAACAAAACAGTTTCACTCAATGTAAGAGCTAATGATGCGTGGTATAAGCAGAACATTTAGAAAAAGAAAAATTTGCAAACCTGTCGGACAATCCCCGTAAATACATCAGAAATCTTGTGAGTAGGATAAGGCAAGTCACAGCAATATATCTCCCACAAGCAAATCCCAAAACTATACACGTCACATTTCTTATTGTAAGGCTTACCATTAAGCACCTGCCACCAAATAATTGTTCATCATCTGTCTGAAACGTAGAAAACTATGCCCCAACAAACCGAGAATCATAGAATCTCTTGAACCTTATTCGTGAAATGGGCCGTGTTTATTGTAAAATTAAAGCATAATGATGATTCGGTTAGACTATACATCAGATGTTTGCAGAGTAATAAAAGCAGGTTACCTCTGGCGCCATGTACCAAGGGGTGCCAACCCCTCCAGTCATTTCACATGGGTTCTGTGCCTCAATTCGAGCAACACCAAAATCAGCAATTTTTGCAGTTCCATTTGCATCCAACAAAATATTTTCTGTCTTCACATCACGGTGCACAATCTTTTTAGTGTGAAGATAACTCAATCTGAAATTGATCCCAAAAAAACACCATAGCTGGAGTCAAATACGCCTATTATAACCTTACGAGAATTTATCAATTCCTGCTTTCGCAAGAAGCGATAGACTCACCCTCTGGAGAGGTCCAACGCAAGTTGAATGGCAACGTCAAAATCAAGTTTCTTCCTTCTGTTCCCCATCAGAAACTTCTTTAGCGTCCCCCCAGGGACAAACTCAAGAACACAACATGCCTGGGCTGGAATAAATGAATAAACTTCACTTGATACATCTTCAGAAGAAATTTTCACATATGAGTTTCCAATGGAGGCTCCAACAAACTGCATAGAAATGATCCATTTAGTCTCACCATCATCAGGAAACTACATTATTCAAGAACCATGAGTAATGTTAACGGAATACATCTCTCAGACCCCATGCAACTAATCCCACACCTAGTTTTATTTACTTAAGAACTAGAACAATCTATAATAATCTAAGTCAGATACAAAAAAGTAGAACAATCTATAATAATCTCAAACAGATACAAAAAAGTCCATATATTCTAATTCTCTAATTGTGTGATTTCTTGTTCCTCCAAAAGCAGTAGACTAGGAATATGCATACCTTTGTAACATTTGGATGATTAAGTTTATGCCAAGCAGCAACTTCTTGCTGAAATGATGCCCGAATGGCCGCTGCGTCAGTGTCGGTGTCCCTCCAATCAAATACCTTCACTATAAATGATGGGAATCCGTTCCAATGATCAAATAAAGCACAAAATATCAATGTTAAAAAAAGGAAAAAAAACTGAACCAGATCGGCCAGTTCAACCATAAAATTACTAGTCCAATCTAGAATCATGCCAAAAATAAAAAAACTTAGAGCCCATAAAAAGTTGTGAAAGCCGTAAAAGAAATCAGTGAAACACTAATTGATGGTTCGGCCGGTTCATGTTAACGGTACAATTTTATCATAAACTAATTGTGTGCGTGTGTAGTTAAGACTTGCTCAGCGGCGGTTTAATCAAAAAGTGCCCATTAATTCAACGTAGGCGTCCGATAAATATTTGCAAAATACCAAGAGCAAAATCTACTTTGACGTCTATAATAATCCGTTCATGAACGAAAATTAAAAGCCAGATCATTCGACAGAAATATACCAGCAACGTCTAGGCCGTCATAAACGCCACGGTAGACTGTTCCATAGGCTCCGTGATCTATAGCACGCCTTATGTCCAATTTGGAGGAATCAATTTCCCAGTCTTCCTTCTTCTTCCGCGTCGCATCTCTCGACAGAACTTTATTCAAGTGCTTGTCCAGCTGACTATCCCAATCCTTGAAATCAATCTTATCAGCTCTCACACATATCCCCCGATCGTTGAAGCTAGCACTCTTTTCCTTCACGTTTGAACACAAACTCTTCTCTTTCGAGTCAGGTTTTTCTATCGCATCGTCCTTTACGGTGCCATTCAATTTCTCGGCCATGACACCTTTTCCGACCTACGCCCTGAAGCTTGGAAAGCTTGGATTACTTTTAATCTGTGATGGAGGAAATCATGAATTTACGCTCAAAATGGCGAAAGATTCCAAAGAAAAAGTAGAACGAAAAAGTCGGGGGAAGTTTTCGTTGGAATCTAATAACTTACCTCAAAATAAACTAATCAGAGTGGGGTAATCCGAATTTCATTCCTAACAGGCCGTGGTAATTTCTTGATACTAAAATCCGTCGAATTTAATCGGGAAGAACACCTAAAGATAGAGATAAAAACACAGAATCCTTCACCCAGCAATCGTTTCGGACGAATCACAACAGTTACATAAATGAATTTACGTTTTATTTGGTTAGTTATCATCGCCAAGTGTCAATTATAAAAGACCTTAAAAAAAAAAACAGTAAAAGTCAACGCATTAAGAATATCCAATATGCGAGTAGGAGGCGTGATGTATGACCTATGCACGCACGAGGCGTGGTGATGATGGATACGTTTTTCCGCAAGGGTCAGGCTATGCGAATGTGATCGTGGTTTGGACTTTTAATATAAAAATTAATTAACTAATTTAAATTAATTAAGAAAATTTATTTAAAGTAGTTAAATTAGTTATTTATAATAATATGTATTGTGCTTCTTAAAATATCATTGTTAATCAAATGTATTGGTTAAACCACTATTATTATAAGAATTATTTTGAGAAATAATGAATAAATGTGTAAAACAAAATAAATTGGAGTCTTTTATTATCAAAATAAAAATCAAACAAGTTTTTATATTAAAGACTGGAAATAGTATAAGATTAGTGTTAGTATTATACAAATAAATAAAATAATGTTTTGATGAAACAAAAAGATAAAATAACAATATCAAAATATTAAATTTATACAAATAACGATATCAAAAACTTAAAATTATCCACATGCTAATACGGAGTCACATGATAGGACGGTAAATTCCTTTTTCTGTCTTTGCCGCAATAAGCTATCCGTATAAATAATCTTTTATATTAGATTAGATATTGTATTGACAAATATAATAATTAATCATGACATGACACGATGACAGCGGCTATACGCATATAGCATTAGACATTAAACGGATAAAATAATATCAAAATATTAAAATGATCTCACATGCTAATGAGATTTCTCATAGGCTAATATGTAATATCCGGTGTCATGTGTAATATCTGGTGTGATAATGTATCCTTATGAATAAGCCATTATGCCGGATATTGAAAGCCATATCCAATAAATACATTATCTCCAACCCTGGATATTGGATCTAAATAAAAGATTTATTTTAATAATAAATATAAATTTTCAATTTAATTTGTCCCCAATTCATTTTTTTTTTCAAAATATCCGATTGGTTGTGTATGGTAAAATAATTTCCATTCAAAATAGTTATAATATACTATTGTGATTCTTAATGTAAGACTTAATTTAAGAGTTGATATTAGTCTTATATGTAAAACTTCTTTTACATGCTTATCAATTTTTTTCAAATTAATCCTACTGAAATTCCCTCAACAATAATGAAGTAAAAGAAGAAAAAAAGGAAATTAAGAAAAATAATTAACATATTTTAGAATAAAAAAATCATCTTAACTAATTTAACAAATATCCTTAATCTATTCAAATTAATTAATTATGTCTTTCATTAAGGATAGGAGGAATACTTAATTAGAAAGAATATTATGAGAAAAAAACAACAAATTTATTATAAATAATTGAATCTTTTTATTATTCGTAAATAAGTTATCTAATTTTTATATCAAGTAATGAATAAAATAATGATTAATCACACAACAGATATTCGCAATAAATATTACTCCAGCTTAAAAACGTAGCAGCACTGCTGCAGACGATGCATACTTCCGTTCAAGTTATTTTTAACTTTTATTATTAATGCATTGAGGGACTGCCTGTAATAGTACATACATATACCCATTTTGTAACTCGCGGACTGCGGAACAAGCATTCGACACGGTGGACAACGACTTTTCCCATTCTGTTGGAATCAAATTCATCGGCATATAACAGGCATTGTGAAAGCCATATAATTACTTCGCTCTCAATTATCCAGAGAGAAGCCTCCCTTAACAAATGCCTGGTTGGACTTGGAACCAGTTTTCTGTGTATCGATTTATTCATCCTGCCCAACCACAAAAACAAAATGTTGGTAACCATACAAGATCATGAGTGGTAAATATTAACAATGACCTCTGCAGACCACATCCCACACACACACCCCTTATTTCCCCCAGTAAGGCAAGCCAACAAATAAATAAGTTTTACAATTACTTAGGCAAAATAAAACACAGTTGATGTTTGTCTGCACAATTTTCAGAAGAACATCATAGCACATCTCAACATATGTGGCCTCGACTTTGTGGTGATGACAAAGAAAAGAACTTGGGAGAATTCTAAGCAAGGATAAACAGATTTATAAAACCCAATGCAAGTCGTAAAGAGCTTGTAAATAATAAATCATAGAAAAAGAAAATCTCACTGTTAGTGCAGCTTATATGGGATTTTGCAGGTATATAAATTGGTAATTATTATATATGAGTTGAAAAAGGAAAATGTATCTCGCACCTACAAAAGAAAATGAACATCAATAACAAAGAAAAATCGCCTTTCCAGAATGTTTATTGATTCATCCTCACACAATTATGTTCTGTGCCAATCATTTAGTCCGCAGCCAAAGGGAAGAATGGCAAAGGCAATTAACTAACCTTTACATTGAAAAGAATACTGCCATCAGAAACCTGTTCACCAGCCGTAACTCGAAGCCCATTCACGTAGCCAGATGATGGTGCCTTTACGACATGCTAATGAAAGTAAAGAACGGTAAGTTAAAGCTTTATGGATCGCAAAATAAAAAAGAGCCGGTAGCCATTTCCCAAAGTTTTATGAGCAATTGCACAAGCACAAACCTCCATCTTCATTGCTTCTAAAACTAATACAGGCTGCCCCTCCTCTACTTTTGTCTTGTTCTTCACCATAACTTTAACCACCAAGCCAGCCATGGGGGCCACTACAGTACCCCGAGGGTGGGCTGCTGCTTCATATTTGGGCTTATGTTGGGATTCTTCATCCTCAGACAACTCGAGCCCTATTTTTTCTCTGAAATAATGATGATAAGACCCTTGCCACACATGAATATGCCTCATGTGATCCTGCCAAAATTAGAAAAAGCTGGGTAAACCGGTAATGAACTTTCATTTTTGTCAATAATAATGTATACAGAGCACTAAGAATATTTCCACTAATATAACCCATGTACAGTAAATAATGATGCATGTAGAGGAACAAAATTACCTTTAAGTAGACAGCTAGATTAACTTCTTTGTTTACACCATCGGCTTCAACTCTAAAATAATGGTCTCTTAAATATGTTGCTTTGACTTCTAAAGCAGGAGATCCGTCTTCTTCTGTCTGAAAGAATATGATAGCATCTTGAGTCCAAAACGAGAACTTGTGGCACGTGACAATAGAATTGACAAATTATTACTCCGCTATATTTGTGATACCTCTATCAGGCATCTGCCATCAAGTTGACAAGTGACGGTAAGCTTCAAGAGCTTGGAGCTACAGCTATCATAATCATTATCCCACTCAAGTTCCATACTACGCTTAACTTGATGATTGACTCTGAAAGGCGGATAGGCATACCATATAGGGTGTAAGCCGCCATTCCCTGAATATACTAACAAATCTGAATTAGAATGAGATTTCTAGAAATAACTTAGACATATTGCACAAGAATGGGGCAGTTTACCAGGGGGATTCCTTGTCAACATGAAATGCTCTTTTGCAATGAGACATGCAGCAGCCAGGGATGCACTAAGTCTGGCAGCTTCGTATGCTTCTTTTGCTAAAACAGAGTTCCCGGGATCAACAAAAAGATCATCTTTGTACTTATCAATAAAATGAGTCTCCACCTTGCCACTTTCAAAAGCCTGGTGGCAGGCGAGCTTTTGAAGGAAGTTGACATTGGTTGGTAGCCCTGAAACCTGTGGAAAGAAATGTTAGTAGAAGTTAGAGCAATTTTTGAAATTCGGAGTACAAAGAAATAATGATCAATTCAGAATTACACGAGATTTGCCAGAGGGAGGATTGGCTAGATAATAACATATTTTATTTTATTTTATTTTCTTCCTTCCTCAAGTTAAGGGTTGTGACACCACGTCTTCAAGCTCAAGCATCCTACCAAATTAATCCTTCAACCCCATAGCCTTAATTAAGTGTAAGTCATACTCATAAAGGATTTCACTCCAGAAGAAGTTGCACCTTACCGCTAAACTCTACACTTCACAGTGCATAGTAGTGAAAGTATTGTTAAGATCTCAGGATACCTGAAATTTTGACAAACAATCCCTCAGTTTGACCAAAGCTGCAGCACGATTCTCACCCCACACTACAAGCTTGGCGATCATGGGATCATAGTGCATGCTGACAGTGTCGCCTTCCTTGACTCCAGTCTCCACTCGAACTGCCAAAATAGCAGATTTCACACAAGTAAATGAGCGATGCATGACAACAAAAACACCCATAACAACATATTCAGGTTTCACGTTCTTGAACAGGAGAAAATGGGGGTTACATGATTCACCATATAGTAGTTACTTGGCTATCATATTATAAGACTGTAAATGACCTGTGGAGGAGACTGGATTATGATGATAATGATGAAGAACTCCAGTTGCTGGAAGAAACCCCTTCGGAACATTTTCTGCATATATGCGAGCTTCAAAAGAATGACCTGCCAGCAAAACAAGAGATAGTATAAAGCTGAAACATTAAAGTCGTCCCTATAACAATTTTTAGACATAAATATCATAACAAGCGATGTAAATTGAATAAATTTTGACAGCCTTTAATCATAACATAAATATGAGCCCCGTGACATTTTTTCATCAACACTAAGAGTATAGTGGAACTTAGGCAGGCGTCCACTTCCTCTCAGGGAAATAAATAAATAAAAGCCTATGGCAAGCAGTGGGTTTGTATAAGAGAGGGGAAGCAAAACTACCTAGTAAGGGCACTTGTGACTGACTTAATGGAAGAACTTCACCATTGGCGACATGGATTTGCCATTCTACAAGGTCTTGACCAACAATCATCTCTGTGACTGGATGCTCAACCTGAATTAACATGCATTACGTAACAAATCTGTAAACCACATAACTTCAGAAAATAGTGACTCTTAAAAATCATTTAAAGCACCTGAAGACGAGTATTCATCTCCATAAAGTAAAACTGGCCAGAGCTTGTATCAACTATAAACTCCACTGTCCCAGCATTGTAATAATTAACTGCCTTCGGACATCAGAAAGGAACTTGACGTTACACATTAGTATATGTGTAGAACGGGACGAAGATATTAGGAAAACCAAAAAAGTTGCAAGGAAACAGAAGGGGAAAACATTTGTTTCACCTCTTGTCATATCGAAATTAGGTTAGGCATAGCTAAATGCTCTATTTATTATAAAAAAACAAGTCTAACCATTTAGAATGAATAAATCAAAATAAACAAAGCAGAAAAATATAAGCAAATAGTGTGCCAAGAACACTGGTCATTTATGTACATGAAATTTTGAAGGCTAAACACCTTAGCAATAGGCAAGTCACCGAGGAAAATTTAATATGTTGAAGGCAGAGTACTTCACCTTTGCTGCAGAGACAGCAGCTTGACCCAAGTGTATGCGAAAATCAGTAGATACATCTGGCTGCATGACTGAATTCATTATTGAGAGTTCAAAACTAACAAAAATTAAAATGAAATAATCCACATAGAGGACGCAGAAATTAAATCTTACAGCTGGGGCTTCTTCAATTATTTTCTGGTGTCTTCTCTGCACACTACAATCTCTCTCATACAAATGCAGAATATTCCCATGCTTATCCCCAAAAATCTATGATATCGAGTATAGGAGAATTTGCCAGAAACTAAGGTCAAAGAAGCTAGTAAAAGATCCAATAATGACTGATAACCCCAATTTTTCTTCATGATTCACCAACATAAAAGCGTGGAGTTCCAGAAAATTTTTAGAGAAATGAAGGTAAGATCTCAAAATAAACAAAATCATTTGAATCACCTTGCTTTGGAAGAAGCACCAATACAAGAAGGAAAGGAATTTATCACAAAGATTTCATGAGAAAATATAGCAGCACAAATAATAATATGAACAGGAATACCTGGACTTCTATGTGCCTTGGCCGTGTGATGTACTTCTCCAACAGTATTGTGTTTATGCCAAAGGAAGCAGCTGCTTCACGCTGCGCAGCTAAGAAGGACTCAACAAATTCATTTGGAGTGTGCACAATCCTCATGCCCTGAAATATTAATATTGTCAAAATTTCATCCGAATGAAATTGTAATCTAACGAATGAGTCAATGATCAAGAAAAATTTTGTATGTCTTTCATAACCTTTTCACTATCTAAAAAGAATTGTGATTCTTAAAATTTTCAGCCTTTTAATAGTTTAGGAACCTCAGAGTAATTACAAATCATAATTATGGTTGTTTTATGTTATCTTTTTAATATGAGAGTGAATTAATAACTCAGAATGATAAACATTTATCAACAGCCATAGAACTCGCTAAAACATCCATCCACATATCATCACAAATGCACTAAGGATCATGAAGTGTGATAAATTGAATAAGAATAATATCAGGAAACATGCACCTTTCCTCCGCCTCCATGGGTTGGCTTTATTAAGATAGGATACCCAATTTTGTCAGCTTCCAACTTCATTTTATCAATATCTTGTTCATTTCCATGATATCCGGGAACAAGTGGTACCCCTGCTGCCCCCATTATCCTCTTTGATGCACTGATGGATACATAGATACAGTGATAAGTTGAAAAGGCGTTTTATAATATATCTCAGGCTTACACAAATCACAGTGTAAGCATGCTAATCATTGAGAGGGAAAATGATCCAAACTTGTCACGCTGACTCCAAGTATTCACAATCAAGTAGAGGTATACTTGAAAAGTTGGATATATAATAGAGAAAAACGGCAGTTTCATGATATTCCGAAGATAATTCCCACCCACCCCTATCTCTGTCACAGAATAGAGAATGCTTAGCTGGTTGGAACCTTCAAATCTAACATTTATTAGCAGGTTCAGGTTTACAAAGAAGAGGATTATTTAAGCCAAATGAAATATGCCAATGTATCCTTCACAAAGTTGGGTGTTCTATGTGGAATGCTTATCATGAACAGCGCATGCATAGTTCAATAAATTACAGCTTAAAACTATTTTAGTAACTTCCAAGTTCCGACCTCTAGACTTTAGTAAGGTGCTCCTTACGCATTTGAAAGTTAAAAACAGAACTTAAAATAGGGGAAGCTGATATTAAAATAAGGGAACGAATGAAAATAAGGCAGCCAGCAGTCTGTCATACTCGTACCTTTTGTCACCCATATCCCGGATGGCAGATGCTGGAGGGCCAATAAACGTAACACCCTTATCTTCGCATAGCTGGGCAAAATCAGCACTTTCGGATAGGAAACCATATCCAGGGTGGATAGCCTAATTACCAAAAGAAAAAGTTCATTCTGAATAGGATGTCCAAAGTTCTATGCAATCGTTATCTATGAGTACTAGAAACATGGAGTTTGACACTATAGTCTCACAGACAAAGCACACATTACAAAGTCATATAAAATACAAAGTCGTCGACCTCTTTTGTGAGTCGTACACCAAAAACAACTCCCAGTGTCCCAGGCGAAAAGCCTGTCTTTATATGGAAAGCAATCTTAAGTATACAATTACATCGAGCGCCACACAAGTTGAGACAGTGTATCACCTCAAAATCACCTTGAGGGTAAATACAGGATCTTTGTTGCTTAGAGATCCTATATGACATCAATCGGTTAAGATCACGCCACATAATTAGAAAATTAGCAGGTCAACGGAATTGCCAAGTTGACCAATATCAGAGTGGCGTCGCTGCGTTTGGCTTACGAATGCAAAGAAAGGGTGATTATTTATTTTTCACACCCAAAACAGCAAGCATAATAAGCAGGTGAAAATCTAATTAAATAATAGAGTGAAAGTTCCAGCTAACCAATGATCCTGTTACATTGTTTCTTTTCTCCACTGACAGTCTCTAATGTCTAACAAACAAAGAAATGGTTCCAGGGCTCACCTGAGCACCAGTACGTATGGCAGCATCAACAATGGAGAGTCCATTCAAGTAACTGAACCGAGCCGGGGGTGGGCCAATCCGTATGGCTTCATCGGCAGATCGGACGTGGAGCGAGTCCTTATCAGCGTCACTGTAAATAGCAACAGTCCGAATGCCAAGCCTCTTCGCAGTCCTCATGATCCTGCAAGCAATTTCGCCTCTGTTGGCTATCAGAATTTTCTCAATCTGCTGTTGAGCGGCTTTCTCCCCTGCTGAGGACAGCTGGCAGAACGCTCGAGCGCGGACATTGAAGGGTCTAGTAGTGAACTTTCTACGGAGAATGATGAGAGAAGCCATGGAAATCATGGTTTAGAGCCAGAGCTCCGAGAGTTGAGCTTGACAAGCTGAAGATCGGGCAGAAAGGGAAGAAAAGAACGAGGGAAGGCGTTTTGGTCATTTGACATATCCCTGCCTGATTGCAATGAAATGCGTGCTATGCTCAAAACTCTCCCTCCATGCTTTTTTTTTCCTATTAAGATTTAAATATCATCCATATATATTTAATTATTTATTACTCTATCATTTAATATTATTCATACTGAATTGCAACTTTTATAATAATTATAAAATAAACAGTATATTTAATTTAATGTGACAATTGATAATTTTATACTATTAAATTAAATAAATAAATAATATTACTTCTGATTTTATTTATAAGATCTTATTTATAAATTGTAAATAAAATTTTATAAATAAGACCGGATTAAGTAATGGAGACGTGTGGGAAGAAATCCAAATCCAAATCCAAATCAGGCAGACAATGTATTGGAGTGGGCAGCCTTAGTTGGACATCGTGCCATCTTGCTTAGTCAGCATACAGACAAGAGCCTAGTCAGTAGTAATCCGGTTGATGTTTTTATATTACATTATCCATTTGGAATGGGCCTCATGCTCTCTTAGCGGTCTTATTAGGCCCCTTGATGCGGCTTTCTCCAACACCTTACGGACTTTATTGTTTTTATTTTTTTTGGGGGGGGGGTGGTGTTTATAATTTGTTCGGACAAATTCATTTTATGTTTTTTTTAACATACATATATCCACACTCTCATCCTTTAATTAAAAAAATACAAAATATATAAATTCACATCATTTGATTCATGTGGTTTGGCATCAATCATCCTGAAATATCTGTTACATAAAGTAAGTCACACCATATTTACTTTTTATAACACTACTTTCAGTACTTAATATAAGATATTTAATTTAAGTAGATTAAAAAATTAATTAAATTAGTTATGTAATACATATGAATTAATTTTTTTTAAATATATTTTTAAATTATGAGCCGCCTTAGATGGAAACTTCTTAGGAATACTTTAGAAAATAAATCACAAATTTAAAAAACAAAGTGGATTGAGATCTTATATTTAGAATTAAATCTAATTAATAGCTAGCTCTTATATTAAGTACAAGAGGTAATATAAAGTACCAAATACTTGTACTATTAAAAAAAGTACTCTTAATTATATTTTAGAAATATTTGTAGTCAAGTTTTGTGAATAATGTTTATACTTGTATTCTTGCCTTTACATCTTCTTATTACAAAGGAGGGGGTGTACCAACAAAAAGTTGGTCTAGCAATGTAAGACCCCCTTAAATCTTTTTGGGCTTAGAGTTTCTGCTTTAGAGTGGACATTTTTGTAGGGAAAAAAAGTCACCAACCTCAAACCGAATTAATCAGCTCATAATAGGGGAAAAAAAATAAAAGAGGGGGCGTAATAATAAAACACGAATGGCTAGAGACTTGAAATATGCTTATTATATACTCTTTCGGTCCTAAAAATAAAACCCTTATTTTTAGGACAGAAGGAGTACTCAATAGAAAATCCACCATGGTTGTTTGATTCAATAGCTGGGGGAATACCAAATTCTGTTTTTCTGACCCATATCCTCACATAAATTTGTGCTGGCAGGCGCAAGAACACAGGCCAACGCAAAAGCAATCGTTGTTGCAGAAATTGCCAACTGCTTTCCTTTTAAATAAATAGGCTACCATAAGTATGATACACAAGATTCAGTAGCTTATGATCATTCATTTTCTCCATCTTACTATGCCTCTAAATCCTCTGTGGGCATGATTTTACTTGCTCATATTCAACAAACTAGACGAAACCCTTCAGCTTTGAGAGGTCTCCAAAATGCTTTAATAAATTCATGGCTTAGACATTGTTCCAAGCTTCTGTTTCATCTTTCCCAGAATGAGGTTTGCATGTTTGAAGCATGTAGTTGCATGCTCTGACAGCTTCTTCAACTGTCAGAAATACCCATTTCTGACCTATAGTCTCGATGAACTTGGCTTTGTTGAGCTTCTTCATCACCTCACTTCCAGGATTGACCAAAACAAGCTGAGCACACGGGAAACAAGGATTAAACGAAATTAATCGAGCATCCTAAAAGTTTAAATATATTGCTGCAGCATAGTTTCCAGGTGGCACTGAAGAGAAAGGCTTACCTGCAGCCCTCTCCTATCGGTGATCTTCTTCACCTCTTCAAGCATGCTTATTCCGCTTGTATCAATGTTCCCAATGGCTGCCATTGTAGATTATTCAGCAAGTTAGACTGGGAAACCTGCTCATTTAATTTTATATGCTTACTCAATTCTCTGGTCCATCACTTACTAGTCATATCTAGAATTACACTCTGCAAGTTGGTTTCCCCTGTAGCTTTAATCCTGTCTTCCTCTTCATCAATCCACCTCGCAATCCTACAACATATATACCCTCTGGTAAATCACCCAACTTGATGAAATGCCTTGGTTGTGTAATATACAAAATAAAATCTGAGGTAAAGAGAGCACCTCTCTCTCAAATAACTGGCATTGGCAAAGTAAATTGGTGAATCAATCTCTAGAATTAGTATCCCAGGAACATGAGTGGCATTTTGGTACTGCTCAACATTTCTGTACACCACAGAATTTGGAATGTTGCCCAAAACAAACGTCCTTGGCCTTGCAACAAACAGCAGAACCCTAAGCACAGATATGAATACCTGCATATGTATGTGCAGAGAAGTGCATACCCATCAGTATAAAAATAGTTAAACACAAGACTTCATCAAGGGTGTGTGTGGGATGGGGAGTACAGTGAACAGTAGTGATACTTACGGCTATGACAAGGCCAATTTCGACACTGCCAAAGACAACACCAACATAAGCACTGATACATACAAGGAAGTCGAACTTGTCAATCTTCAAGAGATGTATGGCTGCCTGATAATCTATAAGGCCCAGCATTGCTGATACAATGATGGCCGAGAGCACCACCAATGGAGTGTAATAGAATAAAGGTGTCAGGAATAACAATGTCATCATCACAGCAATTGCCATCACAATGTTTGATACTGCTGTCTTGCATCCCGCATTGTAGTTTACAGCCGACCGGGAAAATGGCCCTGACCCACATTCAGATTTCAAAGCCGAAAATTCGTTATTAACAGTTGATGATGAAGTAAAGATAGAGCTACAAAACTCAAAGAACAAACACCTGTAGTGAGGTAACAGGAGGTGAGGGAACCAACTATGTTCATGGTCCCAAAAGCTATCATCTCTTTGTTGCCATCAATGTGGTAGTTCTTGAACATTGCAAAGCTTCTTCCAACTGCTATTCCTTCCTGCACAGTCATTTCTATTAGATCGTGCCTCTGGTTTACAATCCTCATCATTAACTCACAGTTAGTTAACATCTACTGGAAAAATAGGAGCTAATTTTGAATACTTACGGCGAGGGCTATGATGCCGGTGACAAGTCCAGTTTTAACAGCTGTGCTCAGATAAGGCGACACAAATACCAAATCATTGAAGGATGGGGGATTTAATCCCTTCTTCAACTCTCCTATCTGGGGCCGAAAAACGAACACGTTAATCAAAATTATAAATGTAATTACTCAAACGATAAGAGTCCAACAGGGACTTTCAGATTTACTTGAGGAGACAAATTATGGAGACATGCGAGTGTGGAAGGTGCATATGACGTAAGACACTAGTGCTGGGGGACTGGTGGTGGTGGGGGGACGTAATGTAACAACGATGTTCACTTCGGAAGGCTCAACGGGGATTCACATGCATGATTGGTACAGAACAGTGATTCTGTCTGGCCCGGATTTAAGAAAAACAAAACGGAAGGCCCAACAAGTCAGAGGGGACATGAGCTACTGTGCCGTCTTTGGCTTTATATGTGAGTGGATGAGTGCCGCTAGGAATTGCTAAGAGACTAGGTTACCCTTTGATACAAAATATTAAAAATAAGAGATAAGGATTAGAGTTGAAATTAAGAAAATACTCCTTCCATTCCTTATTATAAGAGACAAATAACCGAAGTACGTTAATAAAAAAAACAGTTAAAATTAGTTAAGAACAATTAATGTGTAAAACGTATAATTTTTTTTTCCAAAAATACCCTCATTAATAAGGAGAGAGAACAATTAAATTATTAAAAGAAAGAGAAGTGGGAAGGGGAAAGAGTGTGAGTTGGAGATAATAAATATGAGTAAAATAGGAAATGAATACAAAAGAGTAGAGACAACTTTTAAGTGTCTCTTATATATAGAAACATGCTATAAGCATCAAATGTCTCTTATAATAAGAAACGGAGGGAGTAATGTTTAGTATAAAAGATTACTTGTTATATGGGATTAGACAAACTCATATATATGGGATTAAAGAATATCATGAGGGGAAGTAGTATTTCCCAATCCTATTTTCACAGATTTGTCTAGTTCTATATAACAAATAATTACTCATATTAAAAACTTTTTTAATAATTTTTTTCAATTAAAATTCTAATTCCCATCTTTTATTTTCAATACCTTGTATCAAATGCTCATGCTAAAGCAAGGAGGTATGCTCACCACTTGGACGCCGTGCTTCTCCGCATGAGTGAAATAAACAAGCAGACTTCCAAGGATAACGGACGTCAACGGCGCCATTGCTGACACCCAAAAGAATTTCGGTCGTCGTTTGCTCTGCGTGGGCCCAATCATTCACACATATATTCCGTGTTAGTTCGTCCGTTCGATGTTCATTTGCCGCCACGTGGCAAAAATTAACACGAAAATTTCGCATCCAAAACTCATGACTCCAGTCAAAGATTAGATTTTCCTCCCGGTCAATGAGAAACAAATCCAGACATTATCCACATACAGATCATTGTACTGGCCAACAAAAATAGAGCGTGTGTGTGCATATAACAGCGACTTACATCATCTTCTTTCTTGAGTTCTACTTTTTCCTTAATATAAAACTTCATTTAATTTTTATTTTGATCTTAAATATAATATCCTAATTCACTTTATTTCTCATATTTATTTATTTATTTTAAGATAATCCTTCTAATAATTATAGTTTTAGCCAATAAAATTAATTAGCAAATAGATTCTCAGAAAGACAACATCTATTTATTACAAATAACTAACTTAATTTTTTTTTTAATCTACTTAAATTAGTAAACTAATTTATATATTTAAGAGCGGATGTGGTAATTAATTATTATAAGACAATATATGAGGCTCGATTATTAATTCAACTTGAAGTGGATGGAATCGAATCCCTTAATTTTAACCAAGGAAGTCGAAGTACCGCGAAAAGTGGTCCCACCTCGTGGCGTATTCACTTGGATCTTATCCGCATGACGTTTCTACATTCCAGATCTTGTTCTTTTTAAACTTTTTTTTTTTTTTACACTTTAGATGAAGAATGATGAAAAATTCATTATTAAATTATTAATAATAATTTTATTTAAAAACATAAAATAAAGAACATAAGACATATAATTCTACTCTAATCTTAAATGTCAAACTCATTACAAAATGAGTGAGAATGTAAAATAGATTTTATATTTAGAATTAGATTAGTATAATATACTACTAGACACGGACAACTGAAACTGTATTGGGCTAGCTAGATTCGTTCATCAAATTGTCAATTACGTCTCCATAAATTTACTGACTTTCTTGGTGTAATAAAGGTCACCTAGATAGAGTAAGCTCACTATCAAGCATAAAGATATTAGCTAATTAATGGATAGTAATTTTTAATTAATCTTTCACAGCTTAAAGTCAGGACTCTTTTCGTGAACAAACTTTTCACTCTCTCTTTTTCCCTAGTCAGTGTTTTGGTGAAGAAAGGGATAAAGCACCAAACCAAATATATCAATCAATTGATTAAGGATGAAACAAAAGTGCACCAAGATCATGAAGAATTTAATATTACTTAGGCATTTATACATGGCGCCATTATTTAATTAGTTAAGACGGATTTTTGTTTTGAAATACATATATATATTTAATCGGTGTGGGTAAGGGTTGGGTCCACTTACGAAGTATCGCGTGAGGAGCAAGAAGAAGATGAAGCAGCACCCTAACACAGCGCTTTCCCATCTCCACTGCAACGCAAAATAAATAAATAAATAAATAATGAACAAGAGCAAGACTATGCCAAAGTCAAATCAACATATACGTTCTCTATTGCGAGTTGTAAAGGTAATAAGTTGGCCAATCATGGACGACTATACTTAATAAAGCACTAAACAGTGCATGTGTGTATTGACCTCATGTGTTTGGCTAAAAACAGATCGCATCACAGAGACAAGATCGGCGTCATGGGTAAAATCTTCGAGTCCCAGAAGCGATTTTAACTGTTGCAGGCATACCACTGTTGCTGCTCCTCCCATGAACCCTACTATTGATGCATGTGACAGAAAATCCACGATAAACCCTAACCTGTCATCCATATAATTTATCACCCATTAAACAAGACTTGTCTATATATGTTATATATATATATATATATATTTGTCTTCTAGCAGGCATGGCCACGTGAAAGAATAGAGACCAACCACACTCATTTAGTGGACAATCATTTTTTTCCCGGGTAACTCTCTAACGTTAGCATTTGTTGAGAAAGAGGAGAAGAATCTTTGGATCTGATATGATTCGACTGACCAGACGACTCCCAGACACACCATGTATATAGTGAAGCAAACTGATCTGGCAAGGTGGCTTCTTTTAGTTAAATTTTGCTCCTGAGACTAGTACAGTACAGAAGAAATTAAAGAGTATATATAGTATATACTATATGACGGATTGCTGAAATATGTTTACAATTGACGGCGAAAACCGATGTTGATGTTCATTATACCAAACGGATTGATTAATATAATATTTAATTACAATTGACCCAGAAAACACACACGGGGCATTCTTACTTTTGTACGTTTATGTATATCATTCATTAATTACACTACACGCTTGTGACTTCTACCTCACTTCAATGTAATTTTAATGCTCCAATCTTTTCAATGTATTATTATTATTATCATTATTAATTACATGAAATAAGTGATACTTTGATATTTTACAACTGTAATAAAATGGTGCAGTTTATTTTTTACAATTAATAAGAATCTAAAATTGTGCTTTTTTTTATCTGTTTTCTCTGAAAAATCGGGGGAAAAAAATTTAAAACCGCACCATTTCATGTTAATCATTTTATATAGAATCTAATAATTAAAAAAAAAACGTTTAAAATTTGTAAAATTACAGAAAGTAACAAGCCATGCCGCTACATACATTAGCTTGTACTAATCACACGTACCTAAACAAACCCAATGAAGCCTGCAAAATCCCGGCGAAGAATGTAGCAGTGAAGGCAAGGTGAAGAAAGAGGGCTGAGTCGACGTTGGGATTAACCGATCTAGAGAGCATAGAGCCCAGTAAAAGCGATCCAACCGCCACTGTTCCCACAGCCAAATCCCTGGAGCTTCCCATCATCGCATAAATCAGTGGCGGTATGAAGCTTGAATCTGCACCCGTTTTTTCATTTCATATCCAGAAGGTTAAGTCTTAACACATACTTGAAACACCAAATAAAATGATATATATGCGCTTAATTTTGGAGCACACAGGAACTCACAGAGTCCAAGAATTGGAGGGAGGTTGGCGAGTTTGGCGTAACTGATGCCTTGAGGAATAGCCAAGCTAGCGATGGTGATGCCGGCGATTATGTCTGATTTCAAGAAGCTGAGAGTGTAGCGAGGCGCCCATTCCAAGACGGGGAAGAAGTACTGCAGGCCAAGAAGAAGCTTTCTAGAAGGTGGCTGGTTTTTGAATTGTCTGAAAGGGTCATCCGGAAAGAAAGTCTCCTTAAGAGAGTACATGAATGACTTGACGAACGGCTGAGGCGGTGGAATGGCCACGCGCGGACCACACTCCTCCATGTTCATCGCCGCCGATGGGTACACGTAATCTACGTTACCCATTTGCTTCAATGAATTATTGGTTTTGCCTTAACTATTTGATATATATTGTGTATAAATGTGCTCTGATTCTGGCGAAACGAAGAAATGGTGGAAAGAACGGGGTTGGTGAGAAGAGAAGATAAAGGATGAAGGGGAGGAAGAAGTAGTAGTAGTAATAGAAGAAGGTGCTGTGGATGGATGGCGGGGGATTACAGAGAACGATACGGCTTTATATAAAATCTGCAGGAGAAGAAGGTATGTTTGGTCATGTGGTTGGATGGATGATGCATGTGGGGGACGATATTCCCTCCGAGTCTTCGTGTTTTAAGTGCGCTTCCAGGGGGACCACCACTGCAATCGCACTAATGTAAAGAGGAGATCTTCCAACCAAACACCCCCTACTATATATTTTACTCTTCTGTAGTTCTGTACCTTTAATTTCTTTCTTTTTCTGTTCTTTCTCAACGTTTTGCATATTAAAAAGGAGCAAATATAAATAAATATAACAGATATGTGAAAATTATTGCTTTAATAAATTCCATATATTCTATATTTAATAATTGATCAGAAATGAAAAGGTTCGTCAGAATCCATGCATCCATTAATTGAATTGAATAAAAAGCATCAAATGGATGTCTCTCTTGCCTGCCGCCTATATATTTGTAGGGGGGAAAAAATGTCTGAGACTACTTGGATTCATAAATTTTGGTGTCCAAAGGAGGTGGATGGGAAGCGAAATCCGGGAAGGTTACGCATCTTAATATTGCTCGAGTTGGGACGGGGGCACTACTGGCCAGTCCCCGGCTCACTCCAATCATTGAATTTGCTTCGAGCGACGTGGAATCTTGCTATTGGACGGGATCTTATTCGGAGCCATTTGCCTGTTATTAGGTTGGATATGTCCCTTCCTCTTTACAAGAAAGAAAGGTACCCAAAACTATGATGTTTGAGATTTAATCTTAGTTGTTCGGGGCAGTGTTGGGGTAGAAATCAGATTATAATTTTAAATGTAATTTTACAGAATACAAAATAAGTATGTAAGAGGTGTTTTGTTTCAACTAATATAAAAATACTTTTTAAAAGTATTTTTTTAAATATACCAAACACGCCTCCTCTATGAAGGATCAAAGGTCCATTTAAATTAGCGGTAAAAAGAATAAATTTTTTAATTTGACTTTTAAAAAGTTAGATTGGGTAATGTGATTTGTGGTTGCATTGATTTTTATAAAAATTTGTTTGTAAAGTAAAAAAATTGTTTACATTATAATTTAATAAGTAAGTTTACTTTGTAAAATAACCAAAATAGATATGACTTTTATAAAATCATAAAAAATGATTAAAAATATGAATTTCCAAAATCTAGTAATTTTAAATTATCATAATAGGAGGAAGTTATATTTAATAAATAAAATATATTTAAATTAGAAATTATAGTAATACGAAGAAGTTGTATTTAACTAATAAAATATATTTAAATAAAAAATCATAGTAATGTGAAAATTTTTGAACCAAATAATATCACATAATTAATAATTAGATAATATACTCTACACAATTTATGTGAATATAAAATATAAAATAATATTAGAAATTAAAAATATTATAAAAAATGTTAAAAATTATTTGTGTTTAAAAGAATATTAAAAAAATAACTAAAAACTAATTGGGTAGCACAAAAAATATATAGAAAGAAGCATAAGAACAACATAAACATAAAAGCAACAATGTCTTTTAGTTTTAAAAAGCTGTTTTTGTATAAGTCATAAGTAAGTTTTATATGCTTCTGTAATCGTGTGTAAAAGAAAACAGCTCTTAACTCATAAATTAGATTGGTCAAAGTCTATTATAAAAAACTTTTAAATTTGCAAATGGACTTACTATACTTATAAATTACTTTTTGCTTGCTCAAACACTGCATCAAACAGGCTCAAAAACTAACTCGGAAGGTAAAATTAGTGAGTGGAAGGGAGCGATCAACGACCTAATGTAATTATTATTTTTAGTGACTCACCGTTGTTTCCTTTTTAAGTTTTAGTTTCCATTTTTTTTGACATTATGCATTATATGTTTGTTATATTATCTCATTTTTTAATTTTAATTATAATATCTTATCTATAATTTAGACGTTAATATATAATCTGCGAATGGGAAGGTCAGAAGCATTGATTTGACAACACTACCACACATAATTGAACTGAAATGAACATTTCATTCCCTGACATAACGACCAAAACGGGAATTTCATCTACACTCCTTTCCACGGACGTTTGACAAGACATTATATATCCGCCCCAGTTCTTAAAAGCCTCACCACAGGCTCCCATGTCCGGAGTCAGCAAAGATTCTTACATATGCATTTAAAATACTTTGCATAAATCTCTTATTAAATATTTAATTGGCAAATGAGACATAAGATAATTGATTGCACAAAAAAAAAATAGTTGCACATAAAGGATGATAAGTTACACAAAAAGAAGATAATTTGTACAAAATTATTTGGATATAAGGAATTAGTTTACACATAGGGAAGATAACTTGTACATAAGAAAATTTTATTTGCATAAAATGTAATTGAGTTGCACATCGCACAAAGAAAGATCATTGCACACAAGGGAAGATAAGTTGCACCAAATTCTTAAATCCCATTTGCCAATTAAAATTTTAATGGGGGATTTATCCCCAATTTTCCCTACTCTGTATTGCATTTAATATTTTGAATTATTTTAAGTTCTTTTTATACATCGGATGCTTCAAAATATATTTTTAAAATATGTTCAACATCTAAAATAATTTTTTGATACATCCAACATCAAGATAAAAAAAAATTTAAAATGCTAGACATGCCTAAAAAAGATTTTGAAATGTTGAATACACCACAAAATATTTTAAGATACTAAATATATTTAAAAAAATATTTTAAAATATTAAACACACCTTTCACTCTCTATGTTACGCAACAAACTTCCCAGAATGAGATAAACGAACGCGAATTAAAAGGTATTTAAAATAATGTCAACTTCTATTTTAAATTAGATAATTTTATGCGATTAGGTCAATGATATATCAAAAATATGTTTACTTGTAATTTCATCGCATCATGTGGGCAAAAACATCAAAATAGCTTGCCATCAAAATTAATGATTTTACACTAAAAAAATCGCTGGAATTTTTTTTTTTAAATTGCAGAAAATCTTACAGAACTGAGCTCCACCTGGGCAAAAAAATGTCTCCTATACGTAACTTGCTTCACCCGGACCACAACATACGTAAATATTTAGGAAGATTAAAGTTAGACGACGAACCCATGCATATAATGTAAAATTTACAAACTAAAACCCTAATAAATAGTAAGAATTAAAGATGCTGGTCACAACAACAACAAAAAACACATGATTATTAAAAATTTAGTATTTCAATTCAATCATTTAATGATGTAATAATGATGTATACACCGGTTCTGTTTATTATTTTGTCGGATTCTAACATCCGTTTTGCAGTCAGATATAACACTACATTTGTTTTTAATATAGAAGTTAGTTGACTAATTTGAATATATTAAAAAATTAGTTAAATTAGTTATTTATAATAAATAGATGTTATTTTTCTAAAATACCCTTACTAATAATGTGTATTATTTAAAACTATCATTTGATGGAATTTTTAATATGTGCAATTACTATAAAGACTACTTTAAAAAAACATGGATAAATAGTGAATTAAGTCTTATATTTAGAACTAAATTAAAAGTCAAACTAATTCTTATATTGAGAATTGAAGGCAGTAACATTTTAGGTTACTATGGTGTGTAGGAGAGGCGTGAATGCAGTTCAAGGAGGGTTGATTTGTTTTATTTGTTATTTGTTACTACTGCCGGTCCTTGACTAATATAAATAGATTAAGAAAATTAGTTAAATTAGTTGTTTGTAATAAATGGGTGCTGTATTCCTAAAATACCCTTACTAATCAAGTATTATTTGATGAAACATTTAATATGCAACTGCCTTAAGAACTATCCTAAGAAAAAATGAATACATATGAGAAACAAAATAGATTAGAGTTTTATATTGAGAATCATGTTGAAAGTCAAACAAGTTCTTTTATTGAAGAACGGTGCTAGTGTTTATCTTTTTGAGAGAAGCAGGAGAGCGTGGGATTGTGATAAGGTCAGGAGCACGATACAAGTTACTTTGGACAGGGACGGGATCTGTTAATGTTCAATTTGGTTTTGGATTAATGAGGAGCCTCTAGAAAGGTGGCATCTCTTATAATTTCACCCTTGAATAATTGAAACTACTCATCATCATCCTCGTCATGTGTACAGTCCCCAGCTGCCTGATAACAACAAATGAACACTAATACTCTTATATACTAACTCCAACTAACCTCCTTCTTTGCTCACTAATTGAATATAGAACAAAAAGACAAGCCTCTCCCTACCCTCCAAAGTTCCAAGTTTTCTTTCTTTATTCATTGAGACTTGGTCCTGAACATTTATTTATAGGAAAACTGCGTTTAAGGGCTAAATTTATAAAGTTTTTATTCTTAATGATTCCGAATAAGTGAAATTATTGCGATGGCTTCCGGCTTTTCTTTGCAAAAATAACTATTGTGTAGAGACAAGTTGCCCAAGTGTTAAATAATGGAAGCGGGGTAAATTGTCAAGGTACAGGTGTTAAATAATTGAGGTGGTAGCTGTAAATTTTAGTTGTCTTAGGGTTTAATATTAATGGACTGGGATTATTACTTGTCAGTTTTTCATAACCTGAAGTGCAATTGTTAAATAAAATACTAAAAGCGAAAGTCATAAATATTTGTCTGTAGTCTTATAGGCAAAATGAAGAGCCATTGAGATTTAAAAATAAGTGTCTGTTCCATTATTTAATACCAACAAAAACTTACAACTGTCGCTTCTATTATCTAACACTCATATTTCAATAACTTTGTACCATCACCGCTTATTATTTGAATCAGAATGATTTAATCTTCATGTTTACGCAAAGAAGGACATTATATGGACTTCATAAAAATTTTCAATATTCGGAATCTTTGTGAATAAAAAATTTATAAATTTATCCCGAGGCATGATTTTCCCTTTATATATATATATATATATATATATATATATATATAAATTCCGTCCTGCCAGCTGACTTAGATTGTGGGTGACATATGCTGCTTGGCAGTTTAGCCACTGCCATTAATCACATGGCTTGTAGTGATTAGCTTATCAATAGATTAATGATATGTGCTCGCTAATCATGAGATTAATTAATCCCTCATATTGCAAATCTTCAGTAACCAAAAGTTTAAAGAGGAGATTATCATCAGGGAGAACAATATCTTCGTTTAAGTCCTGCAAAGAAAGTGAATCGAAATTTAAGCCTATCATTATTGGGGAACAATATTTTTATATCATCACAAGGACCGTCCTCGCAGTTTTGCAATTTTCCTGGCTCCCAATCTCTACTGGTTTCTCACATAGTCCTTTGGGTTATCTTATGCTCATTTGCATTATTTTACAACAAAATTAAATTAGTCAATCTGTTATATATATATATATATATATATATATTCTCTATCGCTTATGCATACTCTGTTCTAGTCTTAACACACATGAATGAGAATTTAGTTGAAGTAGCTTGAACAAGGACTAAAACATCAACGAAAACCTGAAGTTTTAAGTTCAAGTCTCTCTCTCTCTATTTCATTTTTGAACGGGACATGGTGAAATATCCAAGTCTTCATGAATGAAGATGAGAATAAGAGCAGAAAACCAGTCGGTGGCAAGTTGGCCTCTGCGCTGCCACGTGTTGCTATCTCTAGCTGAAATGTCCCATGCTGCTGATGCAGAGTCAATCTATTAACATTTGGTCATGTTATTTCCAATGGTTATATAATTCTATTTGAATTTGAAGTTGATCATAGTGACAAGGACGGCTCAAATATAAGGCTGTGATTTTGAATTCGTATAAAATGCTCAATATTTTTGGGGAGTTATTTGGAACTCCCTTTTCACTTGAACCCAAATTAGTTAGAATTCAATACGACCTAATAATTACAGTTAAATATTTGAATCACTTATTGATAATTTATGTTATTTATGATTCATAAATTCTATGGTTTTTTTATACTTTATATATTTCTTTAATTAACAATGTTAAATTGACTTGGTTTTTTCAAAATATATGAACCTTTCAAAAAAGCGCTCAGGGCAAAAATAAAAATTGAATTGCATTTTTTATGCGACCTGGATTTTGAATTAGGTTTTAGGGGGAAAAAAACACAAAGAGATTTAGATATTTTTAATTAAATTATAATTTAATTATGTTTGAGGCTCCACACGTAATTGCGTTTGGAGATAACCGAGGAGGGGATGCATGATGGAGGCATGATCCTGTTTGGGAAATCACACCATGGGCCATGGGCCATTGGTTCTTTCCGATATAGCTGGGTTTGGGGCCCACCACTTTGCTCGGTGGAACTTGCTGCAGATGATCTCAGAGAGCCCATGATCCCTCACCGGCTTAACCCCTCCTTTGTTATCTTGTCCCTGTTGCCCCGTCTTGTACTCCATGCTTTCCTTCTTTTGTTTTCATTCTTCATCCTGCACGTCCTTATTTTATATATATATATATATATATATATATGCCTAATACTGATTTTGTTTGGATTGATATATCTTGTGTCCTTAGATTAGCCTCAAACCCTGTATCTAGTAGGGACAATACTTCCTTAAAATTAAAAGACATATGGCGACAATTATTGCCAATTATATATGCTCTCAAAAACTTGCTGACTGTAGTTGTTGGAATCCTATCTCATCAATGCTCCAAATGGTTGAGTACAAGTGAGAGAGTGGGGAGCAATGTTGTAGCTTAACCATCACTCTTGTCTCTAGCTAGAATACCTGTCACTTTGTGACACAGTTTCTTCAATGGGGAGAAAGAACTTCATCAGGTGACAAGACATGCCAACTATTTCAGTTGATTTATTACTAGTAATATATGCTGTTGGGAGAATGATTTAAGTTGACAACCGCATTAATGGGTTTTAGTTTTTGTGAACAAGAAATTAAAATATTCTGCAATCCAAGCCAACTGAAGTTGTTGTCGAAATTATCAGGTCATCTGTGTTGGGAAAGAAGGGGAACATCAGTTGACCTTATCGAGAGGTTTCGTGGACATGTGCATTTTCATCTAAAGTTTAGTTTTTAAGCGAATAGTACTCCTTCGGTCTTAAATATAAGACCCATTTTGTACCCCTCTGGTCCTATATTTAGGATCGGAGCAGTTTTTTTTAGTGAATTAGAGTGAATCGATCATCCCAAACTGTCTCTCATATCCATCTATCTTTATATTCAAATGGAGTTCAATGTTCGCTAGTATATGTACCTTGGGTCAACTTGAGATGGAGCTATTGTGAAGTCAACGCGTTCCATTTTTCTCTTGTTTCTGTTTTACATGAAAGTATGGCCATCCCAGAAATACATATGCATGCTAATTATTACACTAATTGTGCTTATCTCCACTCACGCAACTCTTTCCAAGCTTTAATTATATTTCTGGTTTCACTAGTGGCGGGACTAGCCGTCAGTTGACTCATAATTCATCGATGACCGTATCTATAAACATCTTTAATACATACGAGCGCATTATTGGTTAACTAGTTAGAATTATTCAGACACATTGAATCATCACAGTGAAATTCTGTATGCTTTTAAGACAGATAAAGAGCCATTCAGATTCCTCAAATCTGAACGATGGCAACATGTTCATGGCCGTTGGCCTGGGAATATGCCTCAACCAGCCCACAATACATGTACAATTATAACACAGGCTCCCCACCGCAATCATAGTATTGTAATGGAGAAACTGTGCAGTCGAAATTATTATTAGTTGATAATGTTTATAAGGTTTAGCTTTGTATATTAGCTGCGGCAAGGAGCATTGAATGGTGGGTTAAAGCAAATGATATAATACAAGTTATTGGGGACCCGGATTCTGATGAGTGATTGGCCCACAAAGTAGATATCATAATCCCCAGATGGATAGATATGTGGAGCACCCACCACTTAGGATGGATCGAGTCTGTTCCTGGAGGGAATATTCACTGAAAAAGCATACCATACAATACAAGCAGAGATTTGAGTAGTTTTGGATATTTGAAAGGGAATGTATGGTGTAAAAATTGCAAAACCTATTTTTTATTGAAAGCTATCATTACTCGTAAGTTCAGGGAAAAGCAGCACTATGTCTAGAGCTACATAGATATATTTAGGTGACAAGAGCTACGTATATATACTATACGATTATAACCACCAATGAAGTAGCCCTTTTGTTTCAAAGATAATTATGGTTCCATTCTTTAATGAAAGAACTAATTAACTAATTTGGATAAATAAAAGATATTGTTTAGGGAATACAAATAGGATTTAATTTGGGAAAAAATTGAAAGACATGTAAAATAGGTTTTATGCATAGAATCAATATCAACTCTCAAATTAGGTTATACATTAAGCATCAAAAGAGCATTATTTTCCTTACTGTTCAGTCTTTTGCTGTTTTTCCAGTCTTCACATGCACTTGGCTTTGCGGAGCATTCAGTAGTCTTGGCAACAATCTCCGCCCAACACTTGTGTGATTCCGAAACAACTCTCAATTAGTGCCTGCGCCTCATGCTATTAATCACATTACAGTCTTCCCTCAATGCGTGTGAATCCATGGAGACAACTTAAACGCATTGCCATTTAGAGCATAAATACGTACGCAGAATATATAATTTCCAGTGTGCGCCCCGTCAAATGTTATTGACACGTTCAGTTTACAATGTATAAGCACAAGTGGTAGGTTCGATACATATTGCGTATAATTAACTAAATGACAAGGATGCTTCAGAAATATATTAGTTGGTATGATACAAGTATATTAATGAACGTCAACAGAAAAAATAGTGCTGTATCAATCAGCAGTATCCAGTATTCCCTTTGCTGCATAAACTTTTTGTCCCTGTCAGCCGCGCTCTTGGCCACATCCCGTAACGTGCCCACCATCTGTGACTAGAAAGAACCAAAAGCGACTTCACACATATACCCTCAGCTTCATTGCATGGTCCAGCCATCCCAGTGGGAATAGTTCAAGACGGCATCAGACCCACCACCCGTACTCATCGATTGCCCCATTTTGTAGGAAACTTCTCCGCCGGCCAAATTCTCAAAACCTATAGCTGTTGAAAATAACCCAAATCTTCTGTCTGTTATTTGTGTTCCACACCTTTTTTCCCCTCATCCTGTAAAGTTGTGGCTGTCGCACCAGCAAAAAGGAACGAATGGCGCATGGCTCCTAGGTCGTCCTGAACCGTGTATAGTGCTTTCTGAATGTTATCAACTGTGCTGCCACTGTATCACACTGGAAATTTTGAAGGAACAATAAAACTGATGCCAAACATAAGGGTTAATGAAATACCCAGTCCTAAATATAAGATCTAATATGTAACGCAAATTACACTATAAACTGCATATTCTATTTAGGACCAGATGTAGTATCTGATTTTCTTTTTTCTGGTATTGTGTGCGTGTAGCCTAAATCTTGAATCCTAAACCCATCATTTTTTTTGGCACAAGAAAATTTAGAGGGTGTTTGGATGGAAACCAAATCATAGTTTCAAAAATAATTTTACAACATACGAAGTAAATATATAAAAGAGTTTGTCTCAATTTACGAAAAAGTATATTTGGAAAACACTTTTAAACAAACCCAAACACCTCCTTAAGTGAGTTGGGTCCTGGAGACTCACTAGGGCCAATACATACTTTTAGGCTCAGAAAATCTTTATAGAAGTATTTACAAATCATTTGTTAAAAAGGTCCTTATATCAGTAGCGGATTTTTTTTTTGGGTATAACTCTGAGTATTTCTAAATCATTTTGGGCTTGAACAGGAGCTTTAAGAATAAATCCATCAAAATTGAGTTTGACAATTGAAAGATATCTTGGGTCAGCCCATATACTTGGCAGCAAGTAAAGTTGCGTTGGTTTCAAGCTTGATTCGACGTCCGACCTTTGAGAACTTTGTTGGTCTTCTCAGCCCAATACCAGAAGGGTATTGTTGGGCCACTCCCCCCCCCCCCGGGGTGGAGGGGGGTCTCTTTTGTAACCGAGTGTGTGAGCACTTCCGTTTACACTTGCACCCCCAACAAATAATACCTTTGTTAATTATAATCATAAATTAAAAATTATAAACTATACATTTTTTGTACTTTGTGCTGCTCAACTTTTTTTTGCCCAAAGAGATATTTTTATTACTAACGAAAACTTAACAACAGACTCAAAAAAACATAGAACAAATACTCAAAAAACACCAAGATTATTAACAAAACAACAGGCTCAAAAAAAAAAACATACAGACTCCAAAAAAACATACAGACTAAAAAAGAAGCAAATACAAGAAAAACAAAAACAAAGACCACAAAAATACAACAAAGGCTCAAACTAGACTAGCCGACACCTCTTCGTATAGCAGTAGGACTATTAACACTAGGGGGAGCATAACTAGGATATGCAACATTAGACATCTGACCAGGTGAACTTGACACCAAATTCCTACAACCATTCATGTCACTTAATAAAATTTCATCCGAGAGAGGTGTTGCCTCCAAAAGCCACCCATTGGATATCAACTCTCTTCTGTAAGCAGCTGCTAAATAATCTGCAGCACGATTACCTTGGCGCCCAACCAAGGAAACTTTATATTTGACCTATTCCCAATTGTTGCAAGAATCTCTTCAAAAATAGGGACACTTTGCCATTCCAATCCTGCAGCAGAAAGATTAACAAGATGGTTAAATAAAATTTCACAATCAGTTTCAATAAAAATATACCTTTTCTTGAATCTATTAGAGGTCAAGATAGCTTCTTTTGCTGTTATACATTCAGCTTCCAAGGCAGTATAGCTTCTTTCTCAACTGTTTTTTGGATTTTCCTTTTAAGGGAGGAAAAGGGGCCTTTGAGTTTCGGAGTGGTGCTGGACAGATGTGGCATGGGAGCACATAATATATATATACTCCTCCGATCCTTAATATAGGACCCAATTCTTGAGTTAGTTTTAGTCTTAAATATAAGACCCATTTTTATATTTATCAGTTTTCTCTAAATTATCCCTGGATACTCCCTCAACCATAATCAAGTAGAAGAGGGAGAGAGGTATTAAGAAAAATGATTATGGTGTTTTAGGAAAAATGTATCACTTTTCTTATAATTAACTAACTTGCCTAACTTCTTTAATCTAATCAAATTAGTTAAATGGGTCTTATATTAAGGGCCAAAGGAATATATATATAAAGATATTTTATTTGCTTAAAATGTAAACTTTGTTGTTTAACATTAACCCCGTATATATTAACTAATTAATAATGCTGAAATTTCTTGAAATTGAAAGCACATGGGAGGCCCATTCTTGTAGTGATGTTTTTGTTTTACTTTCTGATTTGCCATCGCATCAACTCCAGCTCTGAAGCGCCAAATAAGCCCAAGAGAGTGCATATATATTAATCACCCCACCTCAAAAAAGAGAATCAAACTAATTCGCACAGTCTATATCACCTTTCCTTCCACTTGAAACTTCGCTTCGCCCATAAACGGACATAATTTATATGCATTTTTCATATAAAATTCACATATTTGAAGAAAAAATTAACAATAATAGTAATTTTTTTGTTTGGTCAGTGTTATGTGTGCGTATATTTCAAAGGAAACTATTGGAAACAATTATTATTACTTTTCCCTCTTTTGATCATCCTCTCCCCTCGTTCGCTTCTACAGAAAAACATGAGCGGAAAGGGAGGGGCCCCGCTTGCTACGTGGCACTAGTCCCTCATAAAGAACACCGTACGTGATGGTGGCGTGCTGTAGAGGAAAGCGCGCTCTTTGGCCCCCCGTGCTCCCATTTCACTTTCACTTCATTTTGGAATCCCGAAACTGGTACACCAAATACGTTCTTGGCTTTCGAGCCCACCTTTCGATTTTGATATTTGAATTTTATGCGTTGCTTTTCCCTTCTTTCCCATTCTTTTGCCGCTCTCGCTCTCTCTCTCTCTCTCCAAACTTGAATTTGATATTAAAGAATTACGTAAATTCAATGAATAGAGAGAGTCTTCTGTACTGGTGTGCCCTTTTTGACTCTCAGGTGTAACCCCTGTAGCCACCCCGTAGTTCCAGGAAGCCGCGCTGCTTTACTTTCTCTCCATATTTTGAATTTCAGGTTCTTACCAACATTTAACTTGTTTTGTCTCCGGGAATTTATGCTTTGTTTTTGTTTTGCGTCGGGTTGTTGCATTGTTGCTCTCTTCAGCTTGAATTCGTTCTCAAGAATTCTCACTTTACCATCGTTCTTGTCAGTTCTTTGATTTCCTTCGAGGAGTTTGCAACAAATGCTTCTGTCGTAAATGATGCATTATAGTTAGCTTCCTCTGTTTTTTTCCCCCTCGCCCTGGGAAGTCACAAGTACGCAAGAATACTTCAGTTTTCTTGTGGAAAGAAAGCCTAGGTTTGCAGATTGATTGATAACGAAGGTACGGAAACCCACAACATTATCAAAGTAAGAGGACTATAACAGTTCGTGTGATATAATCTGCCCTGCTCGTATTATTTAACGGGAGTGACAAAACTAATAGCTGGCTTTCTATGAAGCTGATCTTCTGCTTTTCTTTAGGGAGTTCAAACTCTTGTACTCATTTTTCATGCCTTAAAAATTTAAAGTTTCCTTTTACCCTCTTAGTTTATTTCTTAAATACTGTGCTTTTTCCTATGAACGAAATCGGGTTGACGCGCACGAGGACAACGAGTGCGTTGAGCTTTTGGTGTCTCTTCGATTATATAATAGATGATGATTCTTTTCGAGGGAGGGACAATTCTGTTAACAGTCATCAATTGCTCTCCAGTTCATAGTTTTGCTCTTTTTGTTATTTTTTTTTTTCGTGATTAAATTAAGCGTTGCTACTTGGTAATACCTCCAGAAATGGCGCTCTATATGTAATCTTCAGAGGGTGGTGTGATTCCGGTTCAAAATGGAGCAGTATGAAATTCTAGAACAGATTGGCAAAGGTTCCTTTGGTTCTGCTCTGCTTGTGAGGCACAAGCATGAAAGGAAAAAGTGAGGATGATTCCAGACTCTGTTCAAATCCAATATTACATGTCCTTTTACACTTTACAGGTTAAATTGTAAAGTAATATACAAGAAGTTATGTATTTTGGTATATACCAGATTATTTTTTATTTATTTCACTGTCTCCATTCAATAAGGTATGTCCTCAAGAAGATCCGCCTTGCTCGTCAAACTGATAGAACCCGTAGATCTGCCCACCAGGAGGTACCCTACTTGCCTTCCTTTTTAATTCTCTCACTATTACATCCGATTTTGGCTTCCCTCTTTCTGGCGGGGCTTGATTAATAGTGATACTTAATATTTCGAGATACAAAATGAAATTTAGTCCTGTCGTTTTTTATATAGTTAAAAAACAGATTCATGCTTACAGCTCACGCATCTCCACTTATTCAGCACCGCATTAAACTGAATGTCATTTTGTCCTCATTGGTTTATGTTGTGATTCTGGATTTACTACTCCACTTTATCAAATTGTAAGATGTTTCACTGGTTTTTTTTTTAATTTTTTGTTTTGCAGATGGAGCTTATCTCTAGAGTACGAAATCCCTTCATAGTTGAATATAAAGATTCCTGGGTAGAAAAGGTCAGCTTATGATTATTCATATTAATTATTTTCTAAATTAGAACTTTCTTACTTTGTTGTTCCATTCCTGCTTCTGCCTTTTTGTTTGGTTTACTTTCCCAGAGAGCTCAGAGTTTAAATTTTGGTTTATGTTGATCCCGATGACTTGTTTTGGTTTGAAATTTTAAAAGTTTGCTTTTCTCCTGTTTGTTTATGAATGTTACATCTTTGCTTTCTTTCTAATGGAGATGTTTATAATGGGAAATCCTTCTACATTGCATTAAATGGAGGCCTAATTCATGTGATTGATTTATGATTATGAGATTGATAAGTTGGTGTCTTCACTTCCAGGGCTGTTTCGTGTGCATTGTCATAGGCTATTGTGAAGGTGGAGACATGTAAGTTATGGTTTACAGTCAATTCAAGTTTGTGGGAAGTCAGAAATTGTGTACGGCATGTTTAACTTGTTCTTGCTACTTGAGTAATCCTTCTATGACTTATCTCTTTGGTACAGGGCAGAAGCTATTAAGAAGGCTAGTGGTGTTCATTTTCCGGAAGAGGTTGGTCATTGTCATAGCAAGTCATTCAACTTCTGAGCCTGATTCATAGTTTTCACTTCTCTACTCTGATTTGGATACGTAAGTTGCTAATATTTACTAAACTCTGTACAGAAACTTTGTAAATGGCTTGTTCAACTCTTGATGGCCCTTGATTACTTGCATGCAAACCATATCCTTCATCGTGATGTTAAGGTAAATGGCTTCTATAATTTAATAGTTATTGATGTTATGCAGCTAGGACATATGAGAACCTAGAGAACCAACACACTTTTATGTTTTCCCACATTTTCAGTGCTCTAATATATTCTTGACAAAAGATCAAGACATACGGCTAGGTAATGACTTGCTTTAATCCTTCCTCATTTGCTTGTAGGCTTCATAAATGGGTAAAGACATCCCTGAGTCTTATTTTGTAGTGTATAGTCCTTATGCTATGCGTGTTGAATGCAGGTGATTTTGGTCTGGCTAAATTACTAACATCTGATGATCTTGCTTCATCTGTGGGTGATATGGGCTGGATATTGACTTCATTTACCGGTTGCTTTTTCTAAACTGATTAATAATTCTATGCTCTTGCTTTTAACTAAGGTTGTTGGCACTCCGAGTTACATGTGTCCTGAGCTTCTTGCTGATATACCTTATGGTTCTAAGTCAGATATCTGGTCGTTGGGTAGGATGAATTTCTACTGTATTCTCAAACTTATCTGAGTTTTAACTACATTTTGGTTCTCTTACTATACCCTGAGTGCGCTTGATATTGGACATTTGGACGTAATTTATACTTTTTCCAGGCTGCTGCGTATATGAAATGTCTGCCCACAAGCCAGCTTTTAAAGCTTTTGTAAGTCACTGTCTAAAATTGCAAGTCGTTAGCAATTCTTTTATGATTTGTATCTCTGAGTGTGCGCGCTCTTAAGTCTTGGGATTTTGGTGGGGATACAATCTTCTGGCACACTGAATATCTTGTTGAGTCTCGAATGTCCATAGTGATGTTTAAGCTATTTCATACTTGAAGAACATTTTGCATCTTATTCATCAGAACATTGACTTGAAGGCACAGCATTTAAAGGGAGAAAAGGGAAAAAAAATCTTCTTTCATAGTTTTATTATCTTCGTTATGCTTACTTGACTACTACGTTATTAGGTGTTATTTAAATTCTTTTCAATTACTCAAATAGGTGGGAATTATATTATGGAGCAATTTCAGAATCTGGGTATATTGTCACGCAATATACATTTTAATATAGTCTGTTGTTTTCTGTTTAAACAGGATATGCAAGCATTAATTAACAAAATAAACAAGTCAATTGTGGCTCCTCTGCCAACCATGTATTCTGGCGCTTTGTGAGTTTTCGTTGTCTCAAGAATTGAGTACCTTAGACATTTGTCCTGTCTTTCTTCTCTTACAATTGTCGTAGTACCAATATTTATGGAACTTTAAAGATGTCGGTGCCTGCTCTAGGCGACCACACATGTTATTAATCAAACTCAAAATCACCCTTCTATGCGTTTATTTTTTTATAAGGCCTGTTATTACATTTTATGCCCTTGCTTTGATTGACTGACTTCCACGTTATTGAGGAAATGTCCTTCAAAGACTGGTTAACAGCTTTAAATATACTCAAACCTTGTAATAATACCATTCACTTCCGAGTTATATTTGACAGTAATTATTCTTGTTTAGCTGTAAGTAATCCTGTTTTGCTTAGCTCTTTTATAACTCCAGATCTACAATCTCGGTGTTGCCTCTCATTCTGTCTCCAGAGTTACTGTCCCTTTTTCCTACTCATCTGGTGACGTCATTTATTTGTGTATCTTGTGAATAACACGTCTATTCTTTCAGTCGAGGGCTTGTCAAAAGTATGCTACGGAAAAATCCAGAGCTTAGACCAAGTGTATGTTTTCTCTCTTCAGAATCTGATGGTTAACTTGTATTTTTTGGGTGACATAACGGTGGCCTAAGCCCAAAAGTCTGGTCACTGGTGGTCAACCCTGTTCTGATCTATTTGCTCAAAACTAATTATGTGGAGTTTGTTGTGTCAGGCTTCAGAGTTGCTAAATCATCCGCATCTTCAGCCCTACATTCTTAAAATTCACCTAAAACTAAACAGCCCCAGAAGAAGTACTTTTCCATTCCAGTGGCGTGAGACGAACTACGTAAGGAGAACACGGTTTGTGGAGCCAGACTCTGTTTCTACCCTTTCTGATAGAGATAAACGATTGTCATTTAGCAATGACAGGGCCTTGAATCCTAGTATTTCTGGAACTGAAAAAGATTCTCAGGGTTCAACTCAAAATGGTCATCGATTTTCCACTCATTCAAGGGAGAAACTGTATGAACTGTCTGTTGGTCGCGCCCGTGAAGAATGCATAGCTAACAAGTCAAAAGCCACAAAGTTCTCGACCATTGATGGCAATACTCCAAGATTGAGAACAGCTAAGGATTCTGCCACCCCCAGAAGGCAGTTAACCCCATCAAAAATATTTCATGCTGGTTCAAAGCGTGATTCAGTAGTTTATACATAAACAATTCTCAGAAGCTCCTTTTCATGATGACGTGTTGTGAATGGGACAATGGAAATTGATGTTATTAATATTGAGATAATTGAGTTAGAATTTCTCTCTATGATATCAGAATTTGTCATATTGAATATCATACAGCCTGAAGAAGCTGCGCATTAAGTAACATGTTTGCTTATCTTTTCAGCTTCCGGTGTCTCATGCTCCAGCAGGAAATTCTTCTCCACCATCACGTAGAGCATCTCTTCCGCTGCGTACAAGAGTCATGACCACAGAAACCTCTTACAGAGCCAAAGTTGGTCTCCTCCGGAGTGTGGAGTCTCCAGATGTTTCTGTTAATGCTCCCCGAATTGACAGGATTGCTGAATTCCCTCTTGCATCTTCTGAGGAAACTATCTTCGCTGTCCCCAGCAGGTCATCAGCATCTGTCATTTGCTCTTCTAGTTCACCAGTTGGTGCTGTTTGTTCAATCACAAAGGACAAGTGTACTGTTCAGGTTGTGGACAAAGCCATGGCAGCCCCTGCCAGCGTGAGTGATACTTGTCCTGAAGCTTCAGGTCCAGGATATGGAAGTGAATGCTCTGAGCATGTCACGGCTGATGTTTCAAGTCGTTCATCTGCAGAGTCACGACAGCGTCGGTTTGACACCTCGTCTTACCAGCAACGTGCTGAGGCATTGGAGGGGTTGCTTGAGTTCAGTGCGAGACTCCTACAACAACAGAGGTTTGATGAACTTGGAGTGTTGTTGAAGCCATTTGGACCTGAGAAGGTTTCTCCAAGAGAGACAGCTATTTGGTTGACGAAGAGTTTTAAAGAAACTGTGGTCTAAACCTATGGTCTGATGCCCTTGTGATCAATCTATCTCACGGTGTACATTTTTTTTTTTGGACTGATCGGTGTACATTAAACATCTGTTTGTAGAATTTTAACTGACGAGCTTCTAGGTTCTAGCTTTCGTTTTGAGATAAGACAAACTGAATCTTAAAATTTTATACTCATTTTCCCTGTGATGTCCGCAATGTTAAGGGTAACATTTCAAGATAGTCAAATGTTAGGTCGCGTGTAACTCTGCTAATAATTTGGTGTTTGGTTTGTAGTGCCGTCTGGTATGTTAGTCTAGTAATTTAGAAGCCCATGCGGGGCCGAAAAAGGATAAAATTGTCCTCAGATGACATTTTTCTTTTTTTGGGTTTTAATTTGCACAAACCACCCCCTAAACTTCAAATATTTTTTTTAGACCTCTTATTAAGGTAATTTTGTTCGGAAGATTGTTGGGTGTGGACACTTTTTCAGAAATTCAGATTTTGAGTGACTATGCTGTTAGGGACTTTTTTTTTTTTTGGGCTATACAGACTTACCCAAATAGCCTAAACGATTTTTACCGGAGGCCGTTTTACTTTACCGACGGAGGCCGGCAGTAGTCGCGCCGTCCTGTTTTCTATTCTTTCTTACTTCTTCCGGTAACCGGAAGATCAAGCAAAGGGCATAGATAGATCAGAGATGGAAGAACCAGAGATCCTAGAACTATACGAACTTGACTATTCGGATCTCGTTCTCTTATCTTCAACCTCATCGACCTCACCTGAGGAGTTCGGCAAAGTCGAGAGAGTGGCGAAAACAATAATGGAAACCCTAGGGCCGGTGGGTCCAGGCGTCCTAGCAGTCACTGGTGTTCCCAGAACGTCCGAACTACGCAAGGAGTTTCTACCTCTTGCACGGGAGCTCGCGCTTCTTGACCATGAAAGCCGTAAACGCATTCTTAAGGTAGCCCCTGTGAATTAGTTTCATGACTTCCGTCCTTTTCCTTCATGTATACTTCAATTTTCTCCAATTTTAAGTCTATGATTTTTCACTGCCACTTTCATTATTTACGTACAGCGTGTTCTGGGGAATATGATTTGAATTGTTTTCTTACGTGAGAACTCCCTTGTCCTGTTCTGTTAACAACTTTGCGAAAAGAAATGTTTTGCATAGAATCTTCTCTGCAATCATACATGGAAATTTTAGTTTTGTTCTTTGATTACCATTTTCTTGGATTAGAAGCTTCAGAAGCAGATCGGATGCTAACATTTGATTGAGTTCTAGCTTTTATTTTGGAACGGATTTTGTGATTTTTATTAAATATGGTCAAATCTTAAAAAAAGAAAAATAGTTCCATACTATTTTAAGGAGCTCAGATGCCTCATTGGATATAAATTTCTTCTCACTTCTTTGTTATATGCTTCTGTCTTGAACTGCAGTGATGTACGCTTATGCCTTTGAGCATGTCTGGCCAAGTATAATAGCTATCATTCGTTTGCTTAAATTTTCTCTTTACAAACTCAAGTTGGATTATATTCAATTTTGTAGGCGTTCTCATTGTACTTCCATGCTTTTCTAGGAGCACAGCTTGGGTAGCGATGTTCCTTTAAAAAATCCAGATAGGAGCGTGTCCTCCTTTGCTATGCAACTGAAATATGCAAATGCCACAGTATTAACTGAAAGTAAACAAAGTAGAGGAGCAGATTACGAATTACATTCTGAAGATAATCATCAAGAGGTTGATCAGATGATGTCAGAATGTCACGATATGAAATTTAAGAATCTAGGGATTATTTTCAAAGAACTGGGATTTTGCATGATGGAGCTGGGGCTTCGCCTTGCTCAAATATGCGATAGGGCCATTGGAAGCTGTGAGTTAGAGCAGAGTCTCTTAGAATCATGTGCAGCAAAGGGGCGTCTTATACATTATCATTCAGTTCTAGATGGACTCCTTCTTAAAGAACCTGACAGGCGCAAGAGAACTCGCAGGGTTAATATCAAAATGGATCAGGAATGCATAAATACAAAGGGCCAGAAACAATTGAAAGGGTCAGAGTTAAATTCAAGTGCCTATGATGCTAATTCGTCTGGGATTCATTCTAATTTGTGGCAGCAATGGCATTATGATTATGGCATATTCACTATTCTAACAGCTCCCTTCTTTCTTATGCCATCTTGTTCGCCGACAACCGAAACAGAAGAGCCATTTTCTGCATCTTGTTATGAAGAATTACCTTCGCCATTTGGGCACACTTCTTTGCAGTTATATGATCCAAATAAGAATGAAGTGTTTATGGTAAAGGCTCCACCAGAGAGTTTTATTATTCAAGTTGGGGAATCTGCTGATATCCTTTCAAAAGGAAAACTTCGCTCAACCTTGCATTCCGTATATAGACCTACGAAATACGAAAATTTAAGCCGAGAAACTTTTGTTGTATTTCTGCAGCCTCCATGGAATAAAACATTCTCTTTCACAGACTATCCTTCGGCTAACACAACGTCTAATGCTCGGTGTTTGATGGCGTCTGATGATGAACCATCGTTTGGGCAGGATAAAAGTAAACTGTGTGACGAAATTCAGAGAATAGTTCCACCACTATCTTCAAGGTTGAAGGATGGGATGACTTTTGCTGAGTTCTCGAGAGAAACAACGAAGCAGTATTACGGGGGCAGCGGTTTGCAATCTAACAGATAGCTATATTCTGATCATCCCTCTTTCTAACTTCAATGTGTCCTTTGTCACATCAGTTGATTCCCTCTAGTTCACCTAACCTACAGTGTATGGAGTGATTGATTTCCGTTTATACAGTACTTTGTTTTTTTTTTTTTTTAACATGAAAAACAATACTTTGGATTCATATCGGTTTTTATTTAAAATGTTCAAAATTAATTTTATCACTGTTAATCCAAACCCACTATTATTCCTAAATCCAATGTATCTTTTTATATTTGACAGTTTTCGTTGGGGGTTGAATAGTAGAGATGCCCTCGGTACTTTAAACCTAAGGCTAAACCATAGAGTAATGATTTGGGGAGCGGCTGCTAAGTGGTATCTCCACGGGGGGATTTTCTTTCGAGAGTCTTTTGAGGGGGTGGGTACTACAGTACTTCATGCACGTCCGAGCTTGATTTTTCCTTTTTAATTCCCATAGTTTCTGCAGAGGATATCAAGCAGGCAACCATAACCTTTACAGGTGACAATGTGACGTAAATAAAACAGAAGTTTTCTTCATATGGCTATCCATTAGATAATGAGGATCACATTTCACGCTCTTCTTCCCACCTTCTCCCTCACGGCATCCTCCATGCTTACTTTCACTTGTTCCAGCCGAAATTTTAGTCTGGGAAGCTTCTTGTCTTGGCATTTTGCGTCAACTCACTACATCAATTCCAAGAACTTTTTTTAAAAAAAAAAAATAAAGAGGATACAATGATACACCATGCATGAGAGAGTTAAGTGTAAGTAAACTTCGTTACATACGTTAGGTGTTAAGAAATGCATGCAATTAGGAGCAAGAGAATCCTAAATCTTGAATTTTATGGCAATGTCATTGGTTTGATGAGCTAAACTGATTAGCACGAGTTATGACTTCCTAAAAATATGTTCGGATATGATAGCTCAATCACTTATCATAATTTCTTTTATCTTCTTCAATGTGTTTATTCAAAGATACTAGTTTGTATCTTGTTCCATTCAAAGAACTCTAATGATACCCAACCAACAAATGTTTGGAAATCTGTTTTGACCCAGAACATACATTTTCTTAATGCAACAATTTGGTACGTTTAGGAAAACGTTTTAAACCCCAAAATGTGAAGACGGATGTTTCCCGTAAGACGTCGTTATATCATTACATATAAGTGTCTTTCTTTATAATGGGCAGAACATATTTAGTTCAAAAATGGGGTAAAACAGATAATTCTTGTTTTATTCCTCTGGGAGTGGGCTAAATAAGAGTTTGTGTTTTGCTTGCTAGGGGGAATAAATGAGCACCCGGTAAAGGACAGAGGCCTGAGAAAAGAAGCCTACATGCTTCTATATTTTTAGGTGCAATGATGCAGCTAGGCCATGCTTTCTCTTTTCCTAGTGGTCCAAAAGGGTTAGGCAGGGTCGCTAAAATTGACTTTAAAAGAACAAAATCGGAAAAGAATAGAAAAAAATATGTATTTTCTTGAAAATAACAAGGAAAGCAAGGAAAGCACATTAGGATAGCAATTGAAGTGAAAGGGAGGACTTGATCATTGGGAAAATGAGGCAAAAGGAATAAAGTTTATGGCTTTTGTCAGTAGTAATGAAGGTGGGAACGAAACACTTTGAAAACATAGAAGTGAAGGCTGTTGTTTCTCTTGGCCCTTCTGCTTGTTCTGTATGGGAAATTATGAGGAGGGATTTCAGCTCATGGGGCTGGAAAACGAAAACTTGAAAAAAAGGCAGAGGTGATGACGTCTGTAGGCACGCGCATTTTAGCACATGTCCCCTCCTTCTGGAATTCAGCTTTTGTGTCCATTACTGTGCAGAAATTTGCCTCAGCTCAACTTTTGTTTGGACTTGCTCCCATGTCGGCCTCTGACGTTGCCAACTCTTACTGCATCAAGAGACACCATCACTCTCCCCTCTCCTCCAAACCCTAAGGCCCTCTGACATATCCCATTGCTGTGTCAGATCTCAGCTTCTGATTCATCCCTGCCATGAAGTAATGGTCCTCCTATAGCTTTGTATCCCTGCAAGAGACCCATTTTTGTTAATTTAGTGACCCTTGACCGCACATTGTCCCATTGATTTGTCCGTACCAAGCCGAAGCCAACCTCTCTTGGGTGGGGGTTAGTGTTAAAGCCATTTGAAAGCTTTGGACGATATGTACAGTTGGAACATGGAATGTGGAAGTAATAAATCTTCCTTCTTTAAACATATGATGACAACAGTTCCCTTCATTAACATGACAACTCGAGACTCGCAGAGCTTTGCCTCACTAGTGCCTAAGCTGGGTTAATTCCTAAAATGTTGAGGAAACAACAGTGATGTCATTACTCGTACCTGATCTTTATATGTCTATTCAAATAAAAAGGAGTGATTATTAATTTGCTTCGCCTTTGAGTGCCCTCTTGTGAGGCGCCAGCCGTATTCAGTTTTTCTAAACGGTCTGCTTGAAGCAGTCCCACAGCATCTGTTCACACGAAGTGATGTGGCTTTGAAGTTTGAACACAATCCGACCAAGATTATATACCAATATAATATTGCAATATTAGCATCCAACAATTTTTTCCCGAAACAAAAAAAGTTATCGTGTCAGTGTCTTCTTCGTAATTATGTCCACTGTTGCTCAAGATTCAAGATCCTACTTTGGTCCATTTGGGGATGCGGGTAAATGCTTTGTTGTAACTTTAAGACATTGTGCCACTAGGCCCTAATATAGTATAGTGAATTGCATACTTTATAACAAATGATATGAATCGAGTTATCACTATGGCTCCATAATGATAGTTCAATCAATGAGTAAAGCTCCCCTTATAACCAAAAAAAATAAAATCGGAAATAAATATCTGAGTCACTATGTCACAAAATTCCCCCAATGCCCTCTGTTCTCTGTTATAGACAGATGCAGAAAACAGAGTACTTAGCCACATGGCGTTTGACCATGCTTAGACCCATCCTTAGCTTTTGTTATTTTCCCGGCCAGATTTTACACTAAAGGACATTAGCATTCAAACACTCCTACTCACTACCTCAGACTATTCCCTCCACGCACACACATATATATCCTCTAGGCCATGCCCTCCCTCAACGTCGAAGACCACTCCCTCGAGTAGTTCACATCCCTTGCCCTGACATGGAAACCAGGTTCTCAATTAATGCTCGCCGCCCGGAATATTTTCCTACCGGCGGAACCCATTTGCCGGAGAGCCCAAGAGTGCCAATGGAGTTTCTGTCGAGGTCATGGAGTGCCTCCGCTTTTGAGGTCTCCAAGGCTCTGGCTCCTCCGCCACCTCCTCCTCCTTCTAGCAACGTGGCTTCCAAGTCTGCGAATGGGTCATCTTATGGTGCTAGCTCTATTCCTGAAGATGCCGCCGGTGAGTCTGAGGAGTTGTCAATCATACCTCGGAACCAGTTCTCATTCGCCTCTTCTGCTACTTCACAGCTTGTGCTGGAGCGCATTATGTCACAGTCCGTGAGAGAGGTGTTTTCTTTGCTCTAACTTGGTGTATTTTAATTCTCTGTTTGGTTCTCGAGAAAGAAACTTAAGAAGTGAAAGCATGTTTCGCAAAGTATTGTCCCTCCGAAAGCAAAAGAAGGGAGCCGTCTAACAGAGCAGAAATCTTTGTCACGCTCTGTTTTTCCGTCATCCATTCTAACTACAAAATGTTATCTGTGATTTGGTCCCATTTATCTATGTTTTCTCATATCATGGGGTTTTAAGTTTGCGTCTGATGTATGTGACAGGAAGTGTCGCCATTAACGTCAGGGAGACTCTCTCACAGCAGCGAACCTATGAACGGTGGTGGTTCGTTAACCGGAACGGATAGCCCACCAATTTCTCCGTCTGATGAATTTGACGACGTCGTTAAGGTATCTCTTTAACACTTTTACCTCTTTTGGTTAGCGGGAGAAGCGAATAGTGTTTCCTCGTGAGTGCTAGTAATTTTAGTAATATATGCGACTACTCTGACTCACACCAACTTCTCTGTTTTTTATGCTCTGTTCTGGTTCTCGAGCTTCTTCCTCGAGCTGCTGCAGCCACTTCTTTCTTTCTGTTTTTTGTTAAAATAAATTTTTAAGTGGTGTAAGGAAAGGAAAAACGGAAAACAGAACACTGTTACTTTTGTCTGTTTTTCAGGAAAGCTTTCCTTATTCTACTAAAGGAATTTTCAAGTTGTCTTGTCCAACAAGGAAGACTACCTTAAAAGCCACCGAAAGAAAATGAGTAAAATGTAAAAAATTTATTGGGGATAAAAAAGAAAGAAGCTCGAGGGCCCATCTGTGCCTCGAGATGGCGCCGATTTACCTTGTGCATATAGCTTATTTTAAGTTTGGATCAAAAGCATTTTTTTTTTTAAATCGAGATAAATTTTTTTATATATTTATTTTATAAAAATATTTTTAAAATCTTACTTATAATTTCATCCAAACACTCTTTTGAGTCTCTCCCATCTCTTCCTGGAAGAAAGGTCTACTCAAATACCTACAAAACTAGATTTACTCTCTGTTGTTGTTCACTCATTTGAAAGTAATAAACTTTTGATGTGTAAAGAGTTCCCCAAGATCCACTTAAGTTAGGAGTAATCTTATTTCCCCTGAAAGTAGTGTGAAAAGAGGGTAAAGGGAAGGAAACGATAGTTAAGAAGTGGGCTAATTTCTAAATCGCCAAGTGACGTCACTAATTAAGAAAACCAAAATAAAGTATTCATTTGAAGATAACAATAGTGAAGTGGGTCGTAGCGATATATTTCAGATCAAAGGTCTAGTCATGTCTTCCATTTCCAGTCAACTTGCTGCTTGCTAATGCAAACACGACATAGCGACAGACTCCACTGTTTCTTCTTTCACCCGATTCAAGTGTACAGTTATATTATTCTGGGCATTTGGTTTTTACCCTAAAGACCAAACGAGTTATCTCATAGGGTGACTGGTCGGTACTGCGAAGGCAGAGGAAGTGGCCCAAGCAGAATTTATAGCATTCTTATAATCGACTGTATCTCTGATTCTCGTGTCTCCTCTCTCCCATACTGTATGTAACATGGGTAAAACTAATCAACAAACAAGATTGCCAGCAGTTCTCCAGCCTTATAATTAATACAATTAAAATAATGTCAATCATAGATCAAAAAGAAAGTTCACAGTGGTCCGGCCTGGTAGAATCCAAGGAAATAGTGTGTTCTTTTGATTGGTTCTCAAAAGACGTGCATGCATGTGTTGCAACAGTTTTTCCGGTCCAACAATTCCATACACCCATTGTTCAATGGCGGGCGAGGCAGCGGCGCGATAGGGAACGGGACGCCCAGTGGAGGACCCAAAACAGTTGGGAGATGGTTGAAAGAGCGAAGAGAGAAGAAAAAAGAAGAGAGCAGAAGCCACAATGCTCAGCTACACGCCACGGTTTCGGTGGCAGCAGTGGCGTCCGCCGTGGCAGCCATAGCAGCGGCAACGGCAGCTTCATCTGCACCGCACAAAGATGAGAGGATGGCCAAAACAGACATGGCGGTGGCATCCGCAGCAACATTAGTTGCAGCACAATGCGTAGAGGCTGCTGAAGCAATGGGAGCCGAGAGAGACCACCTTGCTTCGGTGGTCAGCTCCGCCGTGAATATTCGCTCTCACGATGATATTACCACTCTTACCGCCGCCGCTGCTACGGGTAGGCTAATAAAATTTATGAAACACGCGCACATTATAAATGATGTATGATTGAGGGATGTGGTTTTTGATATGCAGCTTTAAGAGGGGCAGCGACGTTGAAAGCAAGAGCATTGAAGGAAGTGTGGAATATTGCGGCGGTGACACCATTGGAAAGAGGCGTAGGACTCGGGATATGTGGAAAAGGCGGCAACAACACCAATAACAGTAACACTAGCACCAGTGACAGTGGAGAAATTGTTAACGTGGACAATTTTCTGGGTGTCTGCAGCCAAGAACTTCTCGCCAGAGGCACCGAACTCCTCAAACGCACCCGTAAAGGTTATATCAATTTGCTGCTTATCGCACCGACTCTATTCTCTCATTTAGGATATGTAAATTAATTACGAACACCATTTTGTTGGTAAATGCAGGTGATCTTCACTGGAAAATAGTTTCTGTTTACATACATCGAACGGGGCAGGTGATGCTGAAAATGAAGAGCAAACATGTTGCAGGGACCATTACTAAAAAGAAGAAGAGTAAGCTGCCATTTAGTTTCTTTGTTCTTACTTCCCAGGATCGTATTGATTGTGATGAAGAGGAATAATTTGACCATGGAAAACGCAAGCCGTAACTCGTGCTTTTGATGCTGCAGATGTAGTGCTGGATGTGTGCACGGATGTACCGGCATGGCCAGGAAGGCATTTGTTTGATGGGGGAGAACAACGAAGGTACTTTGGGTTGAAGACAGAATGCAGGGGAATCGTGGAGTTCGAGTGCAAGAATCAGAGGGAGTATGACATCTGGACTCAAGGAGTTTCAAGGCTTCTATCTATTGTCGCGGAGAGCAAAAACAGCAGAGGAAATTGAGCTCTATTCCAGGAAACCACGGAGCTAGTCTCACGTTGCATATTTTTATAATCTGAAACATTCCTGGATGCTTAAGAGCACAATTTGTAGAAAAGTAGGAATGATTTGTTGGCGACAAGGAACGTCTCAATTCCCCGAAAGCCTTAGAATTATGTTTAATGAAGTGGTACCATGCCTAATCTCAGATATCGACCAGGTAGAGGAAGGTCAGAAGCAACCACCCCATATACCCTATGGTTAGATGGAAATTAAGAAATGGAGCAAAGCAAAAACTCTTGCACGAAACAACACATCTGCATAGTGGAAGGAAAACCCTTCACCTCTAAGAAATGCCTGTATCCACATCGGAAAGCAGGTCGTACCAACTCCTAAAATAAACGCATGTATTGCTTGAAGCAAGTCAATCCATGAAACAAGGCATCTTATTCAACGCAAAAAAAACTCACACACACACACACACACACGCGACTAACAGCTTCAAGTTTACCTTTAAGAACAGTCATGAGCTCAGGGCTGAAAATCCTTAGCTGAAACATAAGATTTTCATCGGAAATTTAGTTAACCAAACCAAACCGCGATACTCACTATGAAAGGCACTCACGCATATGCCACAAAGAATAGTACCAGGCCATTGAAGCAGGGCAGCCTCAAATAAGGTAGATAAATTTACTCCCTCGACTTGCAATAGAAGAATCTATCATTGCAAATGAAAAAGTAAAGACATTCGGAAACGTATTTACAATTCCGTTTCAACAACTATTTACCAGTGTAGTGACACGACTCATTTGCATACGTTCTCCCTAAGCTTACACATGAAGTATAGGCACGTGCATTTATTGACATGACTTCTTTTTTCTTTTTTAGCACCGGCTGATATATGGCAAAAAGATTATGGGAAGGAATACGTGCAACGATTATCTCTTTAGCCATCGGCAGCTCTGAAGATAGTAAGCAAAGCGAGGAAGAGGTTGATGATGTCCAGGTACAATGACACCGCGGCCCAGATATACTCATCATAGGAGTACCTTTTGATGAGGTTGTCTGTATCATAAACAATGTAACCACAAAATATAATGGCTGCTAGACACCCATAGATCATCACTGATATCTTACCCAGCGGAAAGAGAATCTGCAAGAGAAGAAACATATTACTAAACCACAGAATATGAAAAGTGGCTAATACATCTTAGGCCGTTATATTTTGAGACCATAGTACCTGAATCAGAGCAAAGACCAATAGAACTATCACAGCACCGAACAAAAAGGGGCCGAGGAAGTTGAAATCTTGGCCTCTCCTAGCAGCCCAGAAGGTGTAGAAGGTCAAGCTGAGCACAACCACTGCAGTTAGGATGACCGCTTCAAGGATAACCTTCCCTGTTTTCAATCATTCAAGGGGGAAAGTCAGGTTATCAAGGAAAATTGGCAATTGGCTGTGACTTGAGGAATAAAACTTATTACCGTACACTCATAATGCAATAAGCCAATATCCCATATCCGTTACCCACGTGTTTACAATGAAGAACTTAGAAAACAATAAAATTCAAATATCATCTTCACTATTTTTTTTCCTTTTTTTTGGTGACACATCCTCATCTTCACTGTTTTTGATAAATAAGAGGAGTAACCCGATAGAAGAGGCACATATACATCACTTACATTCAGAGTATTAATTTCTCAATATTAAAAGAGGAGAAACGGAAAAGAAGTAATAAATCACTAATCGCATGGGTATGCTTATCCGATCACACACCAGGGTACATAAGCTGACACGTAACAAAAGTCAACCTCAGAGCTATTACACTGATATAAACCTCCCAAACTACAGAATACCAAAGCGATATTCCAATCCGCAGGGCACATAACACATGCACAAAAGAATAAGGCAATAGGCTACAATCCACAAGAATGGATGTGCCCTAACTCCCAATTTAAGCGTAATCCTAGAACTAGATACGGATGTTCTAAAATTCGAATTCAGATCAGAGATATTCAGGAACTGGTTAGAATCGCACATCAAGCATGGAAACTCCAGAGGACCTAAACTTAAGCAAGCAGGGGATTAGTCCATAAACCATATGCCAATTCTAGGGTTTTATGATTGAAACGACAAAATCTTTTTATTGTGGCAATAGACTTAACTTTCTATCGCAGTAATAGCAACATGTACCAATGAATAATAAATTATTAACAGATTAATAGCTCGGTAAATCTCTTCGGCCTTCAACTCGCGGAGTATCAAACGAGAGAGAGAGAGAAATAAAGAAAGAAAGAGATTGCTCAATCTTACCGCTGGTGAAGGCGCACGTTAATCCAACAGCAAAAGCCAGAGAAATCGTGAAAATTCCAAGAAGCACGTAATTTACCGGGTGCTTCTGGTGGTAATAGAACAGGGGGCATAGGACTGCAACAATTGGACAAAGACAGCGCTTAGCCAAATTACAGACTGACCACATAACAATAACGTCCGGGGGTAGTACAAAAATGAAAAATTGGCTATGAAAACGGAAAGAAAAGAATCAAGAACGTACCAATAAAAGGGGTGATGATGAGGATGATGTAGAGAGCCAAGCCGCCGCGGGATGAAACGAAGAAGTGCGCAATTGGGTGGACGGTGACGACGACGGAGGCAACAGCGATTGTGGCGAGCAACTGGATTGTTATGATTGAGTAGACCTTGCGAATGAAAGACCACCGAAGTTCAGGGCTTTCGAGCATCATAGGGTAGAGAGGCCTCGCTCCTCCGGCTTCCACATCAGTTTTGCGGTTGGGTTGGTTCCACATCGTCGTTGGGTGAATGAAGCTTGGTGTTCGCTCGTCCTATCGATCTCCCAAAGGTAGAGGATATGAAACCTCGAAGGCTTGACGGTTTATCTTCTGTTGTGCCTGATACCAGACAAGGAAATGATCGAACCCTTAAGACTCCGGCGGCAGTTTTTCTATACCGCGGTTTAGAAATGCGCCTCACAAGCTTCGTGAGGCATCCACGTTGTCCGCGAAATTATCCTTCCCAAATTGGATAGAGAGACTTTGTCATTTCTTTATCAATTGTTGCCAAAATCAATATCAATACTAATATTATAACAGGTCCTTATTTATATTTTTTTAATTTTTAAAGTCTTTTTTTTAAAGCAATTTTTCCTATTTTACAATCTTTATTGATTAATCATCCTTTTTGTAAAAGCCGCAGCGGGCACTGTAAAACCAAAGAACCCATCCGGACATCCAGTTTTTCTATTCATTTTTTAATATATATATATATATATATAGTGGAATGTGCAGTAGCACTGAAGAATGAGGGAGTGAGATCTCCAGTAAAATGCCCAAACACAAACTAAATGAGTGTGGGAAAATTAGAATCAAGAACGCTAGGGCGGAAAAACAATATTTAAGAGATTATAAATATTTAAAGAAATCATGTTCCGCACCGTAACAAGTGCAAAACTCTGGGTTATATGCTTCATGGCTTTCGTTGTGGTTCTGATCTTATCAATCCTGTTTGGATTTGTTGATGTTTGGGTCTACTAGGCTTTATGTTATGTACATTTTAATTTCAGATTGGGCTTGCAGGGGTCTTCATTAATCAGTACATGGAGAAAATGTTTTGAAGTTTACTTCGATAAAATTGTCTTTTTCATTAAAAAAGCCGAAAAAAAATAATGCGTAACCTGGATGAATAATTATTAATAATTGATTATTACTAGATACAAAACCAATTAGCATGCATGTCGTAAATACCGCAACAATCGGATATATATAACATATTAGTCGCCGTGTTTCAAAATTATTCCTTCACAACTCATTTTTGTACGGTATACGCATACATGACCGTAGAAGCATACATGACAGGTATTTGCCCTGTGACTCCGTGAGGAGTGAACGAGAAGGATCTCATGTTTTGGCATTAGCTTTGCGTAAAGATAATCCGCACCCGTAATTCCCGGCGAACTTTTCATCTATTGGATAACATCTCTCTTTTCTATTTGTTTTTAATCCTTCCACCCTTTTCTTGAGCATAAAAAAATATTTTTTTCAACTTTTTTAGTATGATGTGAGATAAATTCACAATGATATTCCATTTATTACTTCACTTTATTACATTCCATTCACTTTACACCTTATTATTATTTTTATTTTAATTCATTTTATTAAAGTTGAATGTCTGATCTCATTCTAACTAGCAGAGTAAAAATAAGTAGTAAAAATATAATTTAGAAAGGTGAATAAATGTTTTACAATTCAAAAAATAAATAGACAGACATATTATCTATACTACGTAGCCTCATGTTCTAAATCTAAGATCTAGTTTATAGTGAAAATAACATTACAAACTAGATTTTATATTTAAGACAGGAGGTAGTATATGCTTATCTTATAATTTTTGAACGTGTGTGTACATAATTATCAGCTATCAGCTGATTATTTTTCATTTTCCCCAATATTTAATAGGTATAAACCTAATGTTAAGTTTGGCTTGTTATGGTTCTCAGTTCCCATGGCATGGAATTTTTCATTTTTTCCTTTTAAATCATTCAAGAGATTAGGCGATAATGATATTAAATTTATTACGTAATTTAAATTTTTTGAGCACGATATAATATTTTTTACAGCACATACCAGTTTAACTATATAGAATTATCAATTCCCTCCCATAGTGAGAGGCGTGAACAAGAAGCATCACATGTTTTGGCATGAGGCTTGCGTAAAGATATACTGCACCCGTAGTTCCCAGCAACGTCTTCAACCTTTAACCTTTTTCTTTCCGGTGGCAACTGGACCCCCAATTAATCAAGTCCCTATCCATTGGCGGGAATAACTTAGTGACTCAGCAAACGCAAGCAGTAGTCCCAGAAGTCACCATGGATCCACCCATAAATATAGACAAACGTAGAAGTCAATCATGTTGGAGAAAGGAGGTAGCTAGCTTAGGTGGTGAGAAAATGGATACAGACCTGCTGGAAAACAAGAAGAAGCAGCTATTTTCATTTGCCATGAAAGGGAAATGGAAAGAGGTAATTAAACTGTACGAGGAGGAGCCAAGGCTTCACAAGGCCAAAATAACGAGGTCTGGAAGCACTGCGTTGCACGTCGCAGTGTCTGATGGCAACGAGGAGGCGGTGGAACGGATGGTGGAGCTCGCTGGGAGCTGCCCAAACCACTGTAAAGAGGCTCTGGAGACTCGGAATGACAGAAAAAATACTGCTCTGCATATAGCTGCTTCCATGGGCAATCTCAGAATGTGTCGACTCATTGCGCAGAAAAATCCCTCCTTAGTCGCCGTTCGAAACGTCGACGGTGAGACACCTCTCTTCCTGGCGGCTCTTCATGGCAGAAAAGAAGCGTTTCTTTCTCTTCATTATCTCTCTCACCCTACTGGTTCTCCCCCCAGTTGTGATAACTGTAGAAGGAACGACGGCGACACTGTTCTTCATTGTGCAATTGCCGGAAACTTCTACGGTAATATTACTTTGATCACGTTCATTTACTGATTTATGATCTTGAACTCCTCTCTGGTGATTATTATATGTTTATAATAATATTATGTTTAATACCATCTTAAATGGCAGATCTGGCATTCCAAATAATTCACCTGTATAGAGAACTGGTAAACTGGGTGAACGAAGGGGGGTTGTCTCCCCTCCATTTGCTAGCAGAAAAGCCTTCTGATTTTAAAAGCGGTAGCCGCCTTGGACGGTATGAAATGATCATTTATCACTGTAAGTACTAATTAAGTCATATTTGTTCACAGAAGTAAGGCTACTATTCTTAATGTCTACTCCGAATATCCATCTTCTTCATTACAATATGTATATGCGGGCGGGCGCCTCGTTTTACTGTTTGACAGGTATATATGTTGATGATCTTAAGGTGGTTGAGTCCAATCATCAATATTCATTCTTAGAGGCCGGAGAGCACAAAACAGATTGCAATCTTCCAGACAATTACGGGACTTGCTACGACTTTTTCGGGATCGTGAAAACTGGGCTCGCTGTTGGTACTTTAATTTCTTTTTATTCTCATTGTTCACATGTAATTTCATTCATATTATAACTACATTAACCCTCTAGACACATTATTATAGATAATTAATTAATATTTTAACTCACGTTAGTTTGTCATTTATGTACTGTATGTACACACACACACACTTCATCTCTGAATAAAGTCAAGCAGTTCATTCATTTGCCATGTTGCAATTTATTTTATGCAATGCATATGTCGTTTGTACGTGAAGCTTGATGTAAGTACAGTCTGCACACACATGCAGTATCAAAAACAAACACGAATTAAGGCGCACATCCCCAATATCATCTAGCATTACATTAAATGCATGATTTGTTTTTACTCTACTTCTTAGCTTTAGCTTGAGACATCAGCTTTTCATTTCCAGTAACCAACAAATTTCCAGTGGTTCACTTTTTGAAAGACAAATTTTTCTCGAAAGGACAGCCATCAAATAATGCAGGAGATCCCGAGGTGGCAAGAAATAATAACATCGCCGGTGAGGAATCTCCTGAATTTTGGTACATTATTTCTTCTTTTTTGCAATTCTACAGGAGAAAGCGAATTTTCTGGGCACAAGATGACAAGACCATGCACTTGTAATGCCCTCACCAATTCACAGTTCACATTACATTTGTCTATAGGATCAGGAAGTGGAGCTCATGATAATACGCGTCAGTTATATCCAGAAAACTACGAACCCTGCTGTAAATTTTTCAGATTTCTGTATCTGGCAGTGTCGGTAATTCTTGGCCAAGGTATGCTTATATCCATGAACATTCGTGTGTTACTTTAATTTGCAGGGTAGATATAGGAAAGCAAAATGTCCTAGGTTTTGTGATACATCTGTATGTGTCCCTTTCATACCCGTTTTTTAGGTTCATGTGTCTCTTATTTGTTACTCCCATATTAATTAATCCTAAATAATGGCCCACATATGTCTGAATCTATTTTGGCATACTGATCCAGGCTCGAGCGGATTAAAAAGAATACGTCGAAAGAAGCAGAAACACGTTTGGTCTTTTCAAGTAATGAATGAGCTTCTTAGTCGTGCTTCCTTGTACGAGTACGAAAACAATGGAAGTGAACCCCAAGGGGTTGATTTTGCCTCAGACACCGATCATGCAAAGGATGAAGCAGAAGCTCCCTCTTTTTTAGACCAAGAAAGCAAACTAATCAGACCTGGAAATGATAAACAAGAACAGGACAAAGCAGGTGAATTACGAAACTTAGATCTTGATAGTACAAGGGGCTCGGGTATATCCTTGACCTGGGCTTTCAAAAGGAATAAACAAGGGTTTTGCTCTCCAAAAAACCGAGTACTTATAATTTAACCATTTTGTCTCATCATGATGAGCAACATTTGTTGTTATGTGAAGGGGGGAAAGATTCCAAAAGGAAGAGAACTGAGACACCTATACTAATCGCTGCAAAGAACGGAGTGATAGAGATGGTCGAGAAGATTCTAGAATTGTTTCCTGTGGCCATTCACGACATGAACGAAGAGAAAAAGAATGTAGTGCTGTTGGCAGTAGAGCACAGGCAACCGCACGTATATCAGCTGTTGCTCCGAAGAAATATTCTTAAAGAGAGTGCATTTCGGAAGGTGGATCACAAGGGAAACAGTGCCGTACACTTAGCTGCCAAGTTTGGACAATACAAGCCTTGGCTTATTCCCGGCGCTGCCCTCCAAATGCAATGGGAAATCAAGTGGTTGGAGGTAATTCATTGGTCACTATAGCAATTTTTGAGCTATATATGTGCGTGTGTGTGTGACATGGATGTGATCTCACAGCTTTATATAAATGGATGCAGTTTGTGAAAGAGTCAATGCCTTCTCATTTATTTGCTAAACGCAACAACCGTAATAAAACCCCGAAAGACATCTTCACCGAAACTCACGCTCCACTAATGAAGAGCGGAGGGGAGTGGCTGAATAAAACCTCAGAGTCATGCTCTGTGGTGGCGGCGTTGATAGCGACGGTGGCCTTTGCCACATCGGCCACCTTGCCCGGTGGTGTTGACCAAAACACCGGCCAGCCAATACTGGAAAGGGAGCCAGCATTCAACGTGTTTGCCATCTCATCATTCATTGCCCTGTGCTGTTCCATCACCGCCGTAGTGATGTTCCTAGCCATACTTACTTCTCGTTATCAGGAGTATGATTTTAGGGTTGACCTGCCCATGAAGCTCATAGTGGGTTTGACGTCATTGTTCATGTCGATTGCTTCCATGTTGGTGTCATTCTGTGCCGGCCATTTCTTTGTGCTCAGAGATCAACTCCAACACGCCGCGCTTCCTATATATGCAGTGACTTGCTTGCCAGTGACCCTTTTTGCTTTAGCACAGTTCCCACTTTACTTCGATCTGGTGTGGGCCACCGTAAAAAGTGTGCCACAGCGTAGCTACAAGGCCATCCCCGTCAAATTCAGCGGAGAGGATTCTACCCAGGACGACGCAATGGGGAGAGAAAGAAAGAGAGTTCTGGCACGCCAGCTTCTTGATCTCCTGCAGACTTGATGTCGGCCCCATCGCTCAGTAGCCTCGAAATCTCATACACTCCCACACGCACAAACTGTTTGTTTATTTAGAATTTAAAAACTGTCTAATTTGTAATTTTGTTCGATGGTGTGAAGAACGAACAGTTCTACCTCATGACTAGATCTTACTACATATAAAGCATAAAAGTAACGCAAATAGCATTACTTTATTGTACCTGTTACTTAATTTGGAGATATTCAGGCCAAAAAAAAAAAATTGGAGATATGTTCTCACGGTGCTCGATGCGAAGAAAGCAGCTATGAAAATAGCGAAGAAAGGAGCTGCGACCAAATTAATTGCTAAAAAGGTTTGAATATGATGATTATGATCGGTAATTAAAAAAATGAACGTAAACAAGATTAATTAGAGTCATGATAATTAATCAGTTTAAAGAAGAGTACATTTGTCCCTTTTTTTAATACTTTTGCCACAGAGTAGAGTTTTTCATTTTCTGAAGAACCTTTTTCACAATAAGAAAACCACATCTGTAAGAAAAGCACTTTTAACTTCCTTTAATCAGAAATCAAGACAAACATATAATTATTCTTATAACAACGCAAAAGAAATAGAGCATGGTAAAATTGAAAAGAAAACCTGCAGGTAAAATGAGTTATAAGAATGAAATTTATATATGCACTTAATTTAAAAACAAGTTAGATTTATTAATACTAAAACCTAGTAATTATAAGGTAAATACTGAGTAAAAAAACAATTAATTTTGATTTGCTAGAAAAAACACTTGATTAAGAAAGAAGGCCAGTGCAATTTGCCCCCTCACCAAAATAGGAAAAGGTTCCTCCACTTACTTTCTCCTTTGCTTCTCATCTTAATCTTTAAAATTGTAATTTCAATGGTTTGGATTTTATACTTTATAAAATAGTTTTATTATTAGTTCAAATTATCATGGCTTAAAAGGGTTTAACCACCGAGAGCTTAGATTTTCTAGTAAGTGGGTAGTTCTCGCTTAACCAATTTTGAGTTGGTCATTCCCGCTTAACCAATCTTGAATTTAAAGACTTGAGAATATAGTAGCGCAAGTGATAGAACCACCACTCGAAAGGCCCGTGATAAGGGGCTGGCTTGGGATACTGGGTGCATATTAAAAAAAAAAAAAACAACAAAAAGGTTTGGTCCTTGAGGCGTAAACGAGAAGAATCGCATGTTTCGACACTTGCTTTGCGTAAAGATAATCCCCAGCGATAATTCCCAGCAACCTTTGGATATCTTGCATCTCTCTTTTCAATTTCTCTTTAAACCTCATCTTTTTCTCAGACAAAAAGTATTATTTTTTCGACTTTTCAAACATCATGTGAAATAAAATCACCATGATATAAATTTCAAATCTAGTTGATTTTATTACATTTCATTTATTCTATATCTTACTATATTTTAATTTTAATTCATTTTACTAAGGTTGAATGTCTGTTAATCCAACTAGGAGAGTAAAAATAATTTCTCATCCGGTGACCCATTATTTAGCTAGGACCGGATAAGTAGTAAAAATATAATTTAATAAGATTTTAAAAAAATTAATGTGTGCGTACATTTATAATAATATACGTGCTTATTTTATAATTTTCGAATATGTGTGTGTACATATTTCTTACCTAATGCTAGTTAAGTTTGGTTTGTTATGGTTCTCAGTTCTCATAGCATGGAATTTTTCTTTGGGAGAATTACAATCAAGTCCTAAGAAAGAAAAATAATTACAAAATAAGTATTAGAGATTATTAGTTTTTAATTTGAAACTCGTCATTATAGGTTGTTTAGATTGTTATTGGGATTTTTTAGTAATTATTTTTTCTCTAGAACTTAATTGTAATTCTCGCTTTTTCTTTCTCGCGCAATAGATGAGGGATGACGATATTAAGTTTATTACGTAGTTTAAAATTGTTAAGCATGGCATAATAAATTTTACAGCACGTACCAGTTCACAGAGGTATCTAAAATCAATTCTTTCCCAGTGAATGAGAGGCGTGAACACGAAGTATTACATGTTTTGGCATCGGGCTTGCGTGTGTGCGCACCCCTAATTCCTAGCGACATCTTCACCCATTATATATTCTTTCCTTTTGTTTTGCAACACGCTATATCCACGTAACACACGTGTACCTTTGCCTGCACAAGCTGAGACACCCGCATCCCTGAACAGCAGAAAGCTAGGAGGCAGAAACAGATCAATCTTCACTTTTTTTTTCTCATCTTATTTATTCGACCTTGTCTTATCCTTTTTCCTTCTTTTCCGTTAATTTCAGCAGCTTCCTCTTCATCTGAGATGGGAATAACTTGGTTACGCAGCAACCCTTTCTCCATAAAAACAGTGATCGTCTCTGTACATACTATTTAAACCACACCCACACATAGAGATCGATCAGGTCATCATAACAGAGCAGCTGCGCGGTGGAAGCCAGTAGAGATACGATTATGACGACGATGGTGTCTTCGGAGCTGGAAAGCATTAAGAAAGAGCTATCCACATATGCCATGAAAGGCAGGAGGGAAAAAGTGATGAAGATGTACCAGGACGAACCAAGGGCGCACAGAGCCAAAATAACAAGGTCAGGCGACACTGCGCTGCACTTAGCTGCGTCGGAAGCGAAGGACAAGGTGGGGGAAGAAATGGTGAGGTCAGTTAGGTCCCATTGGGATAAAGATCAACTTAAAAAGGTCCTGCAAACTGATAACATTAGGGGCAACACTGCTCTGCATTTAGCGGCTGCAATGGGAGACGTCAGAAAATGTGAGATAATTGCAAAGGTCAAGTCGTCGTTGGTGGATTGTCGTAACGGTGCCAGCGAGACACTCCTCTTCCTGGCCGCTCACTTTGGCGGAACCAAAGCTTCTCTTTGCCTTCACTATATCCGAAACCCTACCGACGGCGGCACTCCGCTCTACTATGCCAACTGCAGAAGGAACGACGGCGACACTATTCTTCACAGCGCGATCAATGGAGACTATTTTGGTAAAATAAATCAACAACTTCATCATCCATCTCCTGTCTTTCTATATGATCTTATGATGCAGAAAACAAACTGAAGTATTGGCTCGTGTGCGTGTGTATATATGCAGATTTAGCATTCCAGATAATACACTTGTATGAAGATCTAGTGACCTCGGTGAACGAGGATGGGTTGTCCCCGCTCCATCTCCTGGCAGCGAAACCTTCTGCCTTCAGAAGTGGCAGCCGCCATGGACGGGTTGAAAGTATCATCTATCACTGTAAGTATTTAATTTAATATTTTGTTCCTTTTGACACGAGTCATGTACACTGAGGAAACGTATATCTATAATGTGTTACCTCTTAATTTGAATTCTCGTCCTCTTCATTATGCTATAAACTTGCAATTTCAAATATCTATATGTGTGTCTTTGTTTGTCCGCAAGGTATAGACGTTGATCAGCTAAAGAAAGCAGAACCGCTGAACGTCTATACTGATGAAGTCAAAGAAGACCAACCAGCCCATTTTCCACCCAATTATTGTGTACTTTGGGACGCTTTCAACACCGTCATCACATTCAAATCCACAGTGACAGGACCTTCCGGTAGATTTGTGTTCCTTTCACTATGCATGCAAGTCAGCCTGTGTTTTCTTTCTTTTGCCTTGATTAGCTATTTTTCAACATGTCAGCATTGTGCAATTCGCCGTCTTCTACCACCGAGTAACTTTTTTAAAAAATAAATAAACATATTATTGTGATTTTAAAAAATTACTTTAATAACAAAGATATAAAAAAATTATATGCTATATTTCCTTTGTATAGTAAGAAGTTAAGCGTGGCTTGTTACCATTAGCTATGATGTGCTGATCTTATTATTATCATGCGGTTAAATGAATAAACGTTTGAAAGGTAAATCTATAGGTGGAGGAAAATGAAATGAATCTCAAGCAAATAGCAAGGATCTCGAAAATGCGAGAAATCATCATAGAGCCGCTGGTGCTGGAGGTCAGATTTTTTTTTTTTTTGGAAATTCTAGAGAAATGTAAGTTGATAAACAATCTGATCATATTATTTATTGTTTCATTAACCAGAATCGGAAGAGAGAGATCATGGAAGTGGATTGTTTCCTGCTAACTTCAGAACCTGCTTTAATTTTGTCAGATTCTTTTATCTGGCTCTACTGGTGATTCTTGGAGGAAGTACGCCATTTGTACATTAATTCCATCCCTGTCTTGGACATTTATATATCCATGTTTAATTTACGTAATATAATATACCCTACAGGATCGAGCATGTTAAACAAGATACGTCGAAAGAAGGAGAAGCACACTTGGTCTGTTCAAATAATGCATGCACTTCTTAATCGTGCCTCTGATTATGAGTATGAAGACAATGGCTCCAAGCCGGACCACTCCCCTATTTTACAGGACCTGTCATCCTTCGGGTTTAAACCATGAACTGCCAAAGACACGGGTAAATTACGAAATTTTAGATATTGATAGTATATTTTAGAAAGGAACAGACAAGGGCTTTGGTCTCCTAAAAAAGAAAAAAAAACCTACTACTTAGAATCCAACTATATTCTCTCTTGGTGATAAGCAACATTTGTTGTTATGTGAAGGCGGGAATGATTCAAAAAATAAGAGAACTGAGACACCTATACTTATCGCTACAAAGAACGGAGTGACAGAGATGGTTGAGAAGATTCTAGAGTTGTTTCCGTTGGCTATTCACGACATGAATGATGAGAAAAAGAATGTTGTGTTATCGGCAGTGGAGAACAGGCAGTCCCGAATTTTAGAAGCATTGAACACAAACAATCAGTGGAAACACCTCATTCAGTCAATTGATATTGATGGCAATAATGTATTGCACTTAGTTGCAAAGTACGAATTGCAGATTCTGGGCTATACTGCTATAGTGCCATGCAAATGCAAGATGAAATCGAGTGGTATGAGGTAAATGAGTAGATAGTATATTTATTTTCCACTCTCAGATACATCTAGTAGCCATACTTGTGAATATTTAAATTTAAATACTTTGCTGGTGGAATTTGATTTGCAGTATGTGAAATCGTTTTTGCCATCCCAGTTCACATTCCTTAAAAACAAAGAAGGAAAAACTCCGGAAGAAGTCTTCCTCAGAAATCATCCGGAACTTGTTGAAAAGAGTGATGAATGGCTTGGTCGTACGTCTGAATCTTGCTCAGTGGTGGCTGCGCTGGTTGCCGGAGTTGCCTTTGCGACATCAAGCAATATACCCGGTGGCAATGATGATAAGACTGGCAAGCCAACCTGGTGGGTTTGATACTTTCGCTATCACTGCACTTATTGCGCTCTGCTTCTCTGTCACTGCGTTGATCATTTTTCTTTCCATACTCACCTATCGCAAACAACCCGCTGATTTTATGAAAAGATTGCCGGTGAAGCTTTTTCTGGCCTTAAGCTCGCTTTTTCTGTCCATTTTCTCAATGTTCATCTCTTTCTGCGCCGCACATTCCTTTGTGCTTGAGGACAAGTTCAAGAAATCAGTGCTTCTTCTTTATATTATCATTTGTCTTCCTGTTTACTTCACAATTGTAGAATTTCCACTCTACATGGATCTTGTCAAAGCCATTTTTGTGGAAGTTCCGCGTCCATACAATCGAAAACGTATTTAGAGGGGGTAGTGGGTGCTGGTGCTCTTGCATAATTCCTATATCAGTCAAGGATTATGTTTTATTCATGGTTATATATATGTAGCCAGGGACTCTCTCCCTCTCTTTCATCTTCCATTCTGGTCCCCCAACCACCCCCCCCCCCCAAAAAAAAACATATATATTATTAGCTTGATGACATGTTTGAACCTCGCAAGATTTTCTGATCTTGAGTGATTGCTGATTTGAGCCTCCAATATTGACTTCCCATTGCACATGTTTGACGATATTGAACATGAATATGAGACATGGACTTCTTTAGACTCTTTTTATGATATCAGGACCAATCGCAAACGAAATTTCGTATAAATAAAGATTTTGGGGTTTTATAAAGTCTCGATAGGGTCTCCCTAATAAATTAGATCTTTGGAAAACCCTACAATAACACAACAGTGCAGGTATAGCATATGGAACCTAGCTTCACAACAGTGTATTCATCCCTATTTGGCATCACGATTGAAATCATTGATAAGTACGCTTCACATTACTTACCTCGAATTCTGTTAATTATGATTAAAAAGCTACTTATAAACCATTTCAAACAGAAACAAAATCACTTTCTTCCAAGTCAAGCAGATTAGTTATCAATGATGAGGATCAAATCAACTAAAAACTCAAAGCAAGTATGAAACAATTCAGATTTTAATTATTAATCTGTTGGCACGAATTTTTAATTATTAATCTAAATTTCGTTTGAGTAAAATTTACTTCTATTGGAGCTCTATTTTTGTTAATCAAGAGTTCTCTAGTGCTACTTATGTGATCCTTTTTTTTTGCAGGGCTGCATCATTTAGTGTGTGTTGTAGTAGGGGGAGAAAACAGAGAAAGGAAGCATATTTAATATCCATGGTGTATCTATTCATGTAAATAATCTTTCTTGAAAGAATTTGTGGTTTGTGGTTATTTTAAGGAAAGCTTGCAGTCTGGATGTAAGTTTGGGGGATTTTCATGTAAACAGTTACATTTGTTTCTTGTTGGTTTCTTAATATATTTGGAGGAGGATTCAAATATAGATGTGTTCATCATAAATAACAATGTTAGGAAATGCCGTACAATTTCAAATGTTGAGTAGCTGGTGATGGATGCCCTAATTTAAAATTAAGAAACTTGTATCAAAACTACTAAGCATGCAGAACACAAAACAAATATTTTATAATAATTTTTTGTGACTTTTTATGGAAGATGTGAAAACAATTATAAAAAGTGAAAAAGACCAACACAAACAATACGATGGCTATCACAATTTAGACATATACGAAGTTATGTAAAAATTACAGAGTCCTTAATACGCAAAACCCTCTACTAACGTGATAGGCCACTATTAGTTGATTAATAATTATATCTAAAAATTTAGCATTCAACCATCTTTCAAGTAATCAGTTACATTCCACTTAGTATGTGAATCAAGCAAACAATTATACCTTTTCCTTTTAAAGAGTAATCAATGACAACTCTAAGCATATGACAACTCGTGCAATTCAAGATGGGAAGCTCTAGAGAAGAACATATATAAACATATGAGGAAACTGAATACACACACACATTAAAGTTTAAACCATGAAAACATAATTGTTTGCATGAAACACAACATAGTTGTAAAAGAAAACTCAAAATCCCAAACTAATAAATCTCAAAAATATATACATGGAAAGTTCAAATCCAAATAAGTCTCTTTTTCTAGCTCCGGAATTCAAGCCCCATAATCTGTCCTAAAAAATCGTTGATTGGCCATTCAAAGAATTGTTTCATTTTTAACTCTGAACGTATATATAGATATTAAATTGCACCTAACAAAACTCCCTATAATTTTTCCTACATTCAGAATTTAAAAAAGCTGGATATCAATAAACTGACCTATTTTTTATTTTATAGTAGTTTCGAAGGTGTAAAAATCGATTTATGATAATTTTGCCTCTTTATTTATATCAAATCTTTTCCTGTTAACCGGGGGAAGTATTTTCACTCTATCTCATGGCTTCATGCGAGCTTAATTTGGGCTTAGAAGATCCTCAGCTAATTAATGCAAGGTCGGTTTGCTACGACCGTGATTTTTGGATTATATTAAATTTATTGCTTTCATTATCAGTACTGGTATCATCAAAATTTCTTTCTGGCCTGTCGACCAGGCTTGCTTATTACTGGATTTTTTATTTCAGTGGCATTTGCAATATCTCATGGCATACACCGCCTTTTGTGACGTTATTTAATTATAAATGGTTGTTCATGCTTCATACTATCTCAAGTGCAAAAGAATACAAATTGCCATTTTTTTGAGTTTCGTCCTCCAGGCTTTCAACGTTGATGCTAGTTTGGAGCTGACTTTCTGTATGTTTTAATTTCAGATCGGGCTTCAAGGGGTCCTCATTACTTCAACATTCGTGTTTTGAAGCCTTACTTAATTTGAATAAAATTGTCTTTTTATTAACAAAAATTATGCGGAACCTGGATGAATAATTTTTAATCATTACTGACTATTAAATACAAAACAAATTAGTATGCTGTAATTAATATATACTCACAACAATCAAATACTACTATATATGTATATATACAATATTAGTTGCCGTATTTTAAAATTATTCCTTCATAACTAACATTTATACAGTATACGCATGGCATACGCCAGATGGTAGATGTATACATGACAAGTTTTTGGCCCGTGCGGAGAAAACGAGACGGATCACATGTTTTGGCATTCGGCTTTGCGTAAAAATAAAAATCCGCACCCATAATTCCCAGCACCCCTTTCCTTCTATTGGATAAACACCTCTCTTTTCAATTTGTCTTTAATCTTTCGCCTTTTTCTTAAACATTAAAAATTAATTTGTTTCAACTTTTTCAATATCATTTGATATAAATTTACAATGATTCAGGTTCCATTTTAATTTGTTTTTACATTCCAGTCACTTTATATCTTATTATATTTTTATTTTAATTCATTTTATCAAAGTTGAATCATGAATGCTCTGATCTTAGTCCAACTAGAAGAGTAAACATAAGTGGTTAAAATATAATCTAAAAAGGATAATAAATGTTTTGCAATTGAAAAATAATTAGAAAGATATATATAATATACACACTTATTTTATAACTTTAGAATACGTGTGCGCGTTCATATGTCTTAGTTTTATATTAATTGGTTATTATTCGTTTCCCAATATTTAGTAGGTATAAGCTTAATGAGTTTGCTTTGTTATGGTTTTGAGTTCTCATAGCATGCAATTTTCCTTTCTTATACCAAGAGATGAGGGATGATGATAAATTTATTACCCCCCGGTTCCTTTTTATAAGCAATTTTGGACTCTGTTATATAGATCAAAAAGTTAGTTACAGATAATAAATAGGCGGAAATTGAAAATTCTTTCTCCAAAATACATTTATTTACGGGGGGAGAGAGTATAAGAAAGAGAATAAAAGAATTATTATAATAAAAAAATTATAAAAGAGAGAAAATATACGATGAAAAGAGATGATAGTTTGGAAAATAAGATAACAAATATATTAAGTATTAAAATAAATAATTAATGGAGGTAAAATAGAAAATTTGTTAAAAAATTTACAGCAACTTGCAAAAATTGATTATATTTAGAAATAAGAAAATAATGGTAGTTGTTGGTTATAAAAAAAGATGGAAAGAGTGCGTAATTTACAGCACGTACCAGTTTACCCAAACTATCATTTTTTCCCAGCGAGTGAGAGGCGTGAACAAGAAGAATCACATGTTTTGGCATCAGGCTTGCGTAAAGTTACACTGCAGCCGTAATTCCCGGCAACGTCTTCATCTACTGGATAAACATTCCTTTTCCCAAATCTGCTGTCTTCAACCTTTCACCTTTTTCTTTTCGGCTGGCAATTGGACCCACAAGTAATTAAGCCCCTATCCATATTATATTGGAGATTTGAAGGAATAACTTAATTAATGAATCAGCAAACGCAAGCAGTAGTCCAAGAAGTTTTCGTACGTGGATCCGCCCATATATATAGATACACGTAGAAGTCGATCATATTATTGCAGAAAGGAACTAGCTGTTGGAGTTTCAGTGTGTCACCGTGTCAAAAGAAGTGCCAACACTAGCTAGCTTGGGTGGTGAGAAAATGGCCACAGAGCTGGAAATCAGCAAGAAGCAGCTATTTTCATTCGCCATGAAAGGGAAATGGGAGGAGGTGATCAAACTGTACCAGGAGGATCCAGGGCTTCGCAAGACCAAAGTAACGAGGACTGGAAGCACTGCGCTGCACGTGGCAGTATCTGATGGGAGTGAGGAGGTGGTGGAACAGATGGTGGGGCTCGTTGGAAGTTTCTCTGGAGACTCAGGATGACAGAAAAAACACTGCTCTGAATCTAGCTGCTTTCATGGGCAATCCCAAAATGTGTCAGCTAATTGCGCAGGAACACCCCTCCTTAGTCGCCGTTCGGAACTTCAAGGGCGAAACACCTCTCCTCTCGGCGGCTCTTCATGGCAGAAAAGAAGCCTTTCTTTCTCTTCATTATCTCCCGCACCCTAATGGTTCTCCCCCCACTTATGATAACTGTAGAAGGAACGGCGGCTATACTATTCTTCATTGCGCAATTGCCGGCAGCTCCTAGTGGTAATGTTACTTTGATCACTTTCATTTACTGATATAACTTGGACTCCTCTGGTGGTGTAATTATTTATAGTAATAGCGTTATTCATATTATCTTAATGGCGATAGGAAATGATCATTTATCACTGTAAGTACTAACTGAGCCATACTTTTCATGGAAGGAAGGCTTTTGTTAGTTAATATCTACTCTGAGTATCCATTTTTTTGGCGGGTGTATGAGCGCGCCTTGTTTTACTGTTTCAAAGGTCTATTTATTGAGGAGCTTAAGGTAGGTCAGCGCCATCATCAGCAGTCAATGGCAGAGGAAGAAGAGCACGAAACAAATGCGATCGTCCAGAAAATTATTACAGGACTGCTTGCAGCGACTTTTTTGGAGTCGTGAAAACTTGGCTGACTGTTGGTACTTAATTTTTTTTTTTTTAATTCTCATTTTTCACACATAGTTTCATTGACATTATGACTACCTTTATCTTATACACGTAGTTGATTTTTTTTTTTTAAGTCAAAACTCAAAATCCATCAATAAGAAGAAACAACAAGTAAGGAAGTCTGAGAACGAAGAACAGCATTAAGCAAGAAAAACACCCTATCGTCTACCCCAAGGACAGCCATCAACTACAGACGATCCCGAAGTGCCAAGAAATAATAACATCAGTTGGAAGTCTTCTTTCGAGTCTGGACGGTGAAGTAAGACTGAGCACATTATCCTAGGTCGGAACAAGTTGATAGGCGGGTGAGAACTGAAATCTTTGGAATTTTGGTTATTTCTTTTTCTACTGTTTTATAGGAAATTGAATTTTCTGGGCACTAGATGACAAGATACCATGCACTTGTAATACCCTCACCAATTCACAATTTACATTACATTCGTCTAGGATCAGAATGTAGAGATCATGATAATACGCGTCAGCTATATCCCAAAAAATACAAATCCTGCTGTAAGTTTTTCAGATTTGTATATCTGCCAGTGACGGTGATTCTAGTCCAAGGTATGCTTATCTATTAACACTCGTGTGTTACTTTGCAAAGCAGATACGGCAGCAACGTATCCTAGGTTTTGTGATGCGTCTGTTTGTTTGTACCTATTATATCCTGTTTTGTCTAGCACGCCGTGTCTTTAATTGGTTATTCCCATATTAATTAATCCTAAATAATACTAACTCATATATATTTATATCTATTTTGACACAACGATCCAGGATCGTGCATGATAAGAAGAATAGGTCAGCAAAAGCAGAAAAACGTTTGGTCTTTTCAAGTAATTAACGAACTTCTTTTTCGTGCTTCCTTGTACGTGTACGAAGATGATGGGAGTGAACCCCAAGCCATCAATGATTTCGCCCTAGACACTGATCGCGCAAAGGGTGAAACCAGAGCTGCTTATTCATTAGATGAAAACAGCAAACTAATAGTACTTGAAAATGATAACCAACCAGGGGACAAAGGTAAATTATGAAAGTTTAGATCTTGATAGTACATTTTAAAAAGGAATAAACCAAGGGTTCCATTCTCTGAAAAGCCTAATACGTAGAATTTAACCATATTATCTCATCTTGATAAGTAAGATTTGTCGTTGTGTGAAGGCCTGAAAGATTCTAAAAAGAAGAGAACGGCCTCCGTTCTAATCGCTGCAAAGAAGGGAGTGATAGAGATGGTTGAGAAGATTGTAAAATTGTTTCCTGTGGCTATTGAAGAGAAAAAGAATGTAGTGCTGTTGGCGGTAGAGCACAGGCAACACCAGGTATATCAGCTGTTGGTCCAAAGGAATATTCTTAAAGAGAGGGCATTTCGGAAGGTGGATCACAAGGGAAACAGTGCACTACACTTGGCTGCCAAGTTTGGACAATACAAACCCTGGTCTCACAGCTTTATATAAACGGATGCAGTTTGGATGCACAGGCAACACAAGGAATATTCCCGGCGCTGACGTCCAAATGCAATGGGAGATCAAATGGTTGGAGGTAGTTCATTGGTCACCATAGTAATTGTTGAGCTATATATACGTGACATGGATCTGATCTCACAGCTTTATATAAATGGATGCAGTTTGTGAAAGAGTCAATGCCGTCTCATCTATTTGCTAAACGCAACAACCATAATGAAACCCCAGATCACATCTTCAAGGAAACTCACGCTCAATTAGTGAAAAGCGGAGGGGAGTGGCTGCATAAAACATCAGAGGCGTGCTCTGCGGTGGCGGTGGGGATAGCGACGGTGGCCTTTGCAAGATCGGCCACCTTGCTCGGTGGTGTTGACCAAAACACCGGCCGCCCAACACTGGAAGGGGAGCCAGCATTCAACGTGTTTGCCATCTCATCACTCATTGCATTGTTCTGTTCCGTCACCGCCGTAGTGATGTTCCTATCCATATTCACTTCTCGTTATCAGGAGTATGATTTTCGGGTTGACCTGCCCATGAAGCTTATAGTGGGTTTGACCTCATTGTTCATGTCGATTGCTTCCATGTTAGTGTCATTCTGTGCCGGCGATTTCTTTGTGCTCAGGGATCAACTCCGACACTTTGCGCTTCCTATATATGCAGCGGAGATTGGCCTGGCAGCGACCGTTTTTGCTTTTTCGAAGTTCCCACATTTCTCCGATCTGGCGGGGGCCGCCTTAAAAGTGTGCCACAGCGTAGCTACAAGCCCACAAGGCCATCCCCGTCAAATTCAGCGGAGAGGATTCTGCCCGGCATGAGGGACGACGAAATGGGGAGACAAAGAAAGAGAGTTCTGGCGCGCCCCTTGATCTCCTGCGGACTAAATTCAGAGCCGTCGAAAATGAAGAATGACTATGAGGCTTAATGTGGGCCCATCGCTCAGTCGTCTCGAATCTCATCCACCCCCACACGCACAAACTGTTTGATTGGAACTCAGTACTTGTTATTCTGATGAGTATTATAAGCTCATCAAATCTGAATCATTCATATCTGATTTGGATGGTTCATATTTTATTTTTTTTATTTATTTAAAATAATTATTTTAAACATGTATAGAATCTAAAATAGGAATAATCTCTTAACTATTATTCTTTCCAAAAATATTTTTTTCTATTTAAAAATAAATAATTAAAGATTTTAAATCTGGACTACTTAAATTAAATAGATGGTCTAGATCTAATAAACTTATAGTGCTCATCAAAGTAATGAGCACTGAAACTGATTCCCTGTTTGATTATTCAGAATTTAAAATGTGTCTAATCTGTAACTGTGGTTAAGAAACAAACAGTATTTACTTTCCTTTTTTTTTTTTTGGCTTCACAAACGGTATTACTTTGTTGTGCCAGTGTTGGTTAATTTGGAGATATGTTCTCTCACGCTACTCAATGCGAAGAAAGGAACTATGGCGAAATTGCATGACAGTACATATTCTTAAAATGGAAGGTAAACAAGATTAATTATAGTTATGATAATTAATCATTTCCAAGAAGAGTACAATTGTCCCTTTTGTTTTCAATACTTTTGCTATAAAGGGGATTTTTTTTTCTTTTGTGTGAAGAGCATTTTTCACGTACAATAAGAAAACTGCATCTGTTGGAAAAGTAATTAACTTCTTTGATCAGAAATTACGATAAACATATAATTATTCAACTGACAGTGAAAAATAAATAGGGCATGGTAATTCATTGAAAAGAAAATTGAGCAGGTAAAATGAATAAGAATGAAATTTATATAGGCACGTATTTGAAAATAAGTTAGATTATTGATACTAAAAATTAGTAATGACAAGGTAAAATATGTGCTTACATAATTCGTATGCATGCGGAAAGCAAAACAAGGTACCAGTTTCAGTGGATACTCATTATTATGATGAAATCTAAACTATTTAAAATCAGTTTTAATGATCTAGATTTAAAATTTTTAACTTGTAATTTTTAAATAAAAATTTATTTTTTAAAAAACATAAACTCAAGAAATTATATTTATTTGGATTGTGCATGTATTAAAAGATATTTTTTGAAAAATAAAATATTAACTATTAAACCTCAATCGTCCATATTAAATTTGAATGATTGAGATTTGATAAATATCATGATGCTTATTACTTCGATGAGCATTAAAACTAATTCTAGCAAAACAGTATACATGCGCAAGTCCTTACACACACTCATGTTATAATAGATATTTTATATATCTATATATAGAGGGAAATTATTACTAATTATATATGATATCTTATATCTATTATTATATTTATTTTATTTTTTAATATTAATTTTTTATTGATAAAAAGTGTTTACACTTAATGTTTAAATTTTATATATTTGCCTATGTTTTATTAAGTTGTTTGGAAAATCATTATATGAAATTATAAATGATTATAAAAATTCAATGATTATATGCATATAGAATTTTTTTAGTATCCAACATGTGTGCATAATGTTAATTTATTATTCCAGTTATATCGAACATAATCTTTTAGAGATTATATTGAATAATTATTGATTCATTTTTATAAAATTTGAAAATCAATCCTAATTTTTGAATATCAATATGCAATAATATATGAAAGTGTATAAAAATAAGAATTTTGTTGTATATTAAATTTAAACATCCTTCTTAGATATTATTTTTAATACACTTGATTGGCAAGATATTTTAGAAAAGACAATACATATTTATTATAAATAATTAACTTAACCTATTTTCTTAATCTTCTCAAATTAGTCAACTAACTCTTACAATTAGAATCAGAAGTCGTATGTGTGTTCATTTTTTTGTTGCATAAAAAGGAATTGATGTTTGCTTACATCCCACTCCATGAGTCTTGCCATTTGTGGTATATATTTATAGGCGTAAGCTTTCACTTTTTCAAACATATCAAATAAAAAGTTTAAATGGACTTGACCCCAAATCGTATGTATATATCGGAAACGGCTTCTCTCTCTGCCCAAATATAGAAACACCACTTGCTTGCGCCTTTAATTATCGTTTCTGTTCGACCGCCTTTGTCCATCTGCAACTGTCGGCAGTTGGCTTTTGGCTCTGCTCCCTCCTCCTTTCACTTCATATGTATACCAATTATATATTCTTTCCTTTTGTTTTGCAATACGCTATATCCACGTAACACACATGTCTCCCTTTGCCTGCACAAGCTGAGACACCCGCGTCCCTGAACAGCAGAAAGCTAGGAGGCAGAAACAGATCAATCTTCACTTTTGTTTTCTCATCTTATTTATTCGACCCTGTCTTACCCTTTTTCCTTCTTTTCCGTTAATTTCAGCAGCTTCCTCTTCATCTGAGATGGGAATAACTTGGTTACGCAGCAAACCTTTCTCCATAAAAACAGTGATCGTCTCTCGTACATACTATTTAAACCACACCCACACATCGAGATCAGGTCATTATAACAGAGCAGCTGCGCGGTGGAAGCCAGTAGAGACACGATGATGACGACGATGGTGTCTTCGGAGCTGGAAAGCATTAAGAAAGAGCTATTCACATTTGCCATGAAAGGCAGATGGGAACAAGTGATGAAGATGTACCAGGATGAACCAAGGGCGCACAGAGCCAAAATAACAAGGTCAGGCGACACTGCGCTGCACTTAGCTGTGTCGGAAGCGAAGGACAAGGTGGTGGAAGAAATGGTGAGGTCAGTTAGGTCCCATTGGGATGAACATCAACTTAAAAAGGTCCTGCAAACTGAAAACATTAGGGGCAACACTGCTCTGCATTTAGCGGCTACAATGGGGGACGTCAGAAAATGTGAGATAATTGCAAAGGTAGAGCCGTCGTTGGTGGATTGTCGTAACGGTGACGGCGAGACACCCCTCTTCCTGGCGGCTTACTTTGGCAAAACAAAAGCTTTTCTCTGCCTTCATTATATCCGAAACACTAATCTTACCGACGGCAACACTCCGCCCTACTATCCCAACTGCAGAAGGAATGACGGCGACACTATTCTTCACTGCGCAATCAATGGAGACTATTTCGGTAAAATAAATCAACAACTTCACCATCCATCTCCTGTCTTTCTATGATCATATGAGGCAGAAGGCAAGCTGAATTATTGGCATGTATATATATGTAGATTTAGCATTCCAAATAATACACTTGTATGAAGATCTAGTGACCTCGGTGAACGAGGATGGGTTGTCCCCGCTCCATCTGCTAGCAGCGAAACCTTCTGCCTTCAGAAGTGGAAGCCGCCTTGGACGAGTTGGAAGTATCATCTATCACTGTAAGTATTTAATTTAATATTTTTGTTCTTTTTGTCACGAGTCATGTACACTGAGGAAACGTATACCTATAATGTGTTACCTCTTAATTTGAATTCTCGTCCTCTTCATTATGCTATAAACTTGCAATTTCCAATATCTATATGTGTGTCTTTGTTTGTCCGCAAAGGTATATACGTTGATCAGCTTAAGAAAGCAGAACCGCTGAAATTCTATACTGACGAAGTCAAGGAAGATCAAGCGATTCACCAACCAGCCCATTTTCCACCCAATTATCGTGTCCTCTGGGACATTTTCAACACCGTCAAATCCACGATGACAGGACCTTCAGGTAGATTTATGTTCCTTTAACTATGCATGCAAGTTAGCCTACGTTTTCTTTCTTTTGCCTTGATTAGTTATTTTTCAACATCTCAGCAGTGTGCAATTCGCCGTCTTCTACCACCGACTAAATTTTTAAAAAATAAATAAACATATTGTTGTAATTTTAAAAAATTATACTCGTATGTTTTATTACTTTAATAACGAAGATATCAAAAAATTAAATGCTATATTTCCTTTGTATTGTTAAGAAGTTAAGCGTGGGTTGTTACCATTAGCTATGATGTCCTGATCTTATTATTATCATGAGATTAAATGAATAAACATTTGAAAGGTAAATCTATAGCTGGAGGAAAAGAAAATGAATCTCAAGCAAATAGCAAGGATCTCGAAAATGCGAGAAATCATCATAGAGCCGCTGGTGCTGGAGGTCAGATTTTTTTTTTGTTGGAAATTTTAGAGAAATGTAAGTTGATAAACAATCTGATCATATTATTGATTGTTTCATTAACCAGAATCGGAAGAGAGAGATCGTGGAAGTGGATTATTTCCTGCTAACTACAGAACCTGCTTTAATTTCGTCAGATTCTTTTATCTGGCTCTACTGGTGATTCTTGGAGAAGGTACGCCATTTGTACAATAATTCCAACCCTGTCTTGGACATTTATATATCTATGTTTAATTTACGTAATATAATATGCCCTACAGGATCGAGCAGGTTAAACAAGATACGTCGAAAGAAGGAGAAGCACACTTGGTCTGTTCAAATAATGCATGCACTTCTTAATCGCGCCTCTGGTTATGAGTACGAAGACAATGGCTCCAAACCGGCCGACTCCCCTATTATTTCAGAGGACCTGCCATCCTTTGGGTTTAAACTATCAATCGCCAAAGACAGCAGTAACTATAACACACAGCCTGCATCATGAATTTATAAATTTAAGTATCAAATATGTATATACTCATATTATTAACATTAATTAATGTGCAGGTGTGGAAGAATGTAAAAAAAAGAAAAAGGAGTCGCCCATACTCATTGCGGCAAAGAATGGCGTGATCGAAATAGTAAAGGAGATTCTGAGACTATTTCCGGTGGCTATCTACGACGAGAATGAAGAGAAGAAGAACATAGTGTTGTTAGCAGTAGAGAAGAGGCAACCCCATGTGTATAAGTTGCTGCTGGAAAAGAACTTCTTCAAAGAAAGTCTATTTCGGCAGGTGGATCATGAAGGAAATAGTGCACTGCACTTGGCTGCCAAAAGTGGATCGCATGAGCCATGGCGCATTTCTGGTGCCGCCCTCCAAATGCAGTGGGAAATCAAGTGGTATGAGGTATGTATGATTGTGATGAACTGAACTGATAGCTGTATACATAGTAAGGTACCTCGTTTCTTAGTTAATTTTTGGTGATGCAGTTTGTGAAGAATTCAATGCCACCTCATTTTTTTGCCCATTACAACAAGAGTTACAAAACCCCGAAACAGATATTCACTGAAACGCACAGTGAATTGGTGCAAAAGGGGGGAGAGTGGTTGACGAAAACCTCCGAATCATGCTCGGTGGTGGCGACATTGGTGGCCACGGTGGCGTTTACGTCGTCAACCGCCGTGCCTGGTGGTTTGGAAGAGGCCACCGGTCGCCCGCTTTTGAGAGCAGAGAGAGCATTCGACTTGTTTACCATCTCTTCGCTGGTGGCGCTCTGCTTTTCCATTATTGCCACCATCATGTTCCTATCGATACTCACTTCTCGCTATCAGGAATTTGATTTCAACAGGGACCTGCCGAAGAAGCTTATTCTGGGTATGTCCTCGTTGTTCATGTCCATTGCATCCATGTTGATGTCATTCTGTGCCGGCCATTTCTTCGTGCTCAAGGATCAGTTCCAAGATGCTGCGCTTCCTATATATCTTTTGACTTCATTCCCGGTGACACTTTTTGCTCTGGCCCAATTCCCTCTTTACTTTGATCTTTTGAAGACTACGTTGAAGAAGGTTCCACAGCGAAGCTACAAAGCTACCCCAGTAATGGAGCTACAAGACTCAGAGGCGAAGAAGAATAATAAAAATGGGGAAGAAGGTCAAAAAGAAAGAGATCATGGAAAAGGATCGCCGAAATCCAATGAAAAGACTTCAACTGGAGATCGAAACCAAAGAAATCATGGAGAAGTGGGATACAGTATCGTGGAATTTAGTGATGCAGAGTGATAAATCCTGATTTTGCATTAATTTTTCACATCTTATTTGGATTATTATTAATTAGATTGGGCTTAATTATATTTATTATGATTAATTTGGATTAATTGTGATTGGATGAAAAGATTGCTAAAAAGGGCAAAAATATCATAATTTTCTGATTTATTTTAACTAATTGATTTTTTTAAAAAAAAAAATGATGTCACAGTATCTTAGATTTTATTGTAGAAAATTTGGGAGAAATTGAAGAAAAAAAAGCTGAAAGAGAACGAACAGCGGCGGGAGAATTAGGGTCTTCCATCATCTTCTTTTATATATATCTGTATCTATATATATATATATATATATATGAGAAAATCCACACAGAGGCGGCACTACCACATCACGTCGTCATCGTCATCGTCATCTTACGAAACCATCACACCCACACACCAAAAAAATCCATCCACACAGATGCGACCTTATTCCTTTCCACCTTCATCACCGTCTTGAACCATCATCACCATTCATCCCCCTTCTCAAAATGTGCGTGCCGCTGTGATAATGCTCAGAAGGTTTGAGGAGCTCGGTGGAGCAAACCAGACTACCATGAGCAGCTGAATCTGATTTCCCCAAGGAGCAGAGAGCCATGCCAGAGCTTGGAGCAATTAATTAGGGAGTTTTAATAATATTCTTATCTCTAATTTCAGTTTTGCATTTTGGTTTATCTTAGTTAGATAATTGGATTGGGATTCTGGATTTGTTACATTACAGTTGTAGTGTAGTTTGGGATTTGAATATTGAGTTTGACAGCTGTGCACTTGATTTGCATTGTTTAATTCTTAGCTTGATTGCTTGATATTGTATTGAGTTAATTTAATATTAATCTTTTGAGTTAAGTTTCTGGTTCAATCTTGCATTGTTAAGATTGTTGAATTTTAATTGTGCAAAGTTATTAATCTTTTCCAATGGAACTTCATGAGGGTTGTTAATGGTGATAAGAACTCTTTTAGTTAAAGGGCTTTAGTTACAGGTTAATTAATCTAAGTTTAAATGGTTGTTTGAACTAACTGATTTATTGAAAATTAAAACTCTCTAAATCTTTTGAAGCAAGGAAGGCATGGTTTAAAGCTCTGAAGGGAAATTCATTTCAATTATTATATCTTTAATCAAGTATCTTTCAATTTTTAATTTTAATTTACCTTTTCACTCTTTTTATAAAAGAAAATCTAAAAAGAAATACTTAGAATTATTTTCAATTTATTTTGCAAAGTAGTTTTTAAATTTAAAAAAAAACAACAAAAATTCCCTTTTTAATAGCAATTTTGATTTTTTAGTAAACTTAGGACCTAATCAATTTCTTCTCTAATAAGAGAATGATTTTGGTTTACATCACTTGTTACATTCTAAATTTAATTTAATTTCACCCCAAAACGAGATTGAGGATCACAAAGATAAAGTGATAAAGTCACTATCTTGGCTCTTTTTCTTTCTTCATTTCGGTTAAATAATTTATGTAGAGGTTTAAGTGGTCGACTGAAAATTTCAGCAAGGAAGAAAGAGCTTCCATATAAAGAAAAGCCTTAACTTTTACTTTCAACTCACACTCTGACCCTCTATCATCATCCCACGCCACTCCACACACCTCATGCAATCAGACTTGTTCTTGGCCTGTATTCTCACGTCACATCTTTACTCTCTTTTTTCTTCTCTTTTACTGATGCTAAAGACACAGGCCCCCTTCCCCTATTCATATTAGAATTAAACTGGATTTAGCATTCTAAGAGCATTTTATCGGCACCGTTAGTATATTAAAATAATTTGTAGTGCAATTTTTATCTATAATATTTCTGAAAAATAATTTTAACTTTGTTATTAATTATCAACAAGTTTATTAAATAAAACCCATAAATTTAGAAACAAAGTGCAACTAACCCCCTTAAAATAAGGTTTTAATGAAACCTAGCGTTCTTAAATATTTAAAGGTAAAACTACAAGAAGAAATTATGAAGAAAAACTTTAAAGGTGGTGGATGGTCATTAACCTTTCATATTAGGATCACGCCGCCCTTCATAGTTAATTATTAGTCGGTTTCCCCTCAGTCACAGTCTCCTGGAACATTCTAACATTAATTAATGTTCACAGCCTTTGATGTTTGGAATACTCTGGACTATATTTATTACTACAATCTTGTGTAGTAGGAATGATCATTTCCTTTCTTGGCACGAAAAATTCACATTTAACTAAGTGAGAGTGACCATTGAAGATTATATGAAAAATTGATGTCAATTTACGAATTTTAAGTTGTAAAAATACTGCTTCCGGTCTTAATTATAAGAATTAGTTGACTAATTTGAGATTAAGAAAAGAAGTTGAGTTAGTTATTTGTTATAAATAGGCATTTTTTTTCCTAAAATATCCTTACTAATCAAGTGTATTAGCTAGAACTGTCATTGTTAGAAGGACTATCTTGGAAAAAAATGCATAAATATTAGAGACAAAATGGACTGGGGTCTTATATTTAAGATCAAAATAAAAATCAAACGAGGTCCTATATTAAGGACTGGAGGTAGTATTATAGAGTTAAAATAATAGTCCTTATCACTTCAATGAGTACCAATACTATTTCGAATTTACAAGTTGAAAAATAATACATAGATTATCCTCAATTTATTACGTTAATTTTGTTAGAGAATCTTTAATGGCCATTCTCTCTTTAATTAATTAATTCCTTCAACAGTCACTACAAAAAATCCGACCTTCAGCGGCGACATTTTGTCGAAATGTCGCCGCCAGGTCATCGCCGTAGCAGCCGTGGCTGAAACTTATCAGCGGCGACAAAAATAGTCGCCGCTGAAAGTCAAAAGTCGCCATTGAAAGGTGAGAGTTTACCGCCGGGAGAGAGTCGCCACCGAAACATAAGAATCAACGGCGACATTTGTCGCCGCTGAATCCCTTTTCAGCGGCGACACTTTTGTCGCCCCTGATTATATTTTCAGTGGCAACCTAATGTTGCCGCTGATTACCCTTTTTTTGTGATTTTAATTATTTTTATAATATATTAATTATGCAAAAAATTTTATTTATATTCCTGATAAATATTATCAAAAGGTTTAATAAAAATAAAGTAATTAACACACAAATATAATATATTAAATGATAAGATTTATATAACCATCAAAGTGTTTTTGTGTCTTTAACTAAAAAAAATTGTTCAATTAAAGGATACATTACATAATGCAAAAGAAAAATTATGTAGAAGGAGGGACGCTAGAAGTAGGGGTATCTGCAGGAGCATTTAACTGCATCTTTTGCATGAAAGCAGTGAACTGAGCTTGTATTCTCTATTCCATCAGTTGCTCCATCCTTTATTCAAGTTGTGTACGCTCTGCTTCCATCTTTGCTCGCTCTGCTGCACGTTCTGCTTCCATCCTCTCTCGCTTTGCTGCACATTCGGCCATGAATTAATATCATTGCAGCAAGCAGATTATTACAAATAATAATCAAAACAGGGGAAAGCGGTTCTAGCTTTTGATGTCATGTGAATAAAAGACAATCTAAAAGTTTGATTAAAGGAAGCAAGATCAGGGCCCATTTTGGACTTTGATTGTAATAAAATCTATTAACTGCAGTAGTGTTCAAAAATTATTATTGGGATCTGGTCACATTAAAAGACATATACAATTACAGCCAGGTTTTTTTTTTTCCAAAATCAAAGCCAGATCTGGTTACTGAATTTAGAATCAAAGCCACGACTTAAATAGAAACAAGAGAATCTTCTCACAGCAAAAGCATGGGTTAGGTAATGAGTTTAATTAAAAGAGTGAGTTACTTAATCTGTATTTTGGTAGGTTTTAAATTGTTTTGGAATGCTGAAGAGATCTAACCTGATAGGACGACAAAAGGGGACGCAACTGATCCAATGGAAAGTGAAGAATTACAACTTCCCAAAATGTTGCTAATAGATACAATCACAAAAGCTTTACACACAAGGCAAAGCAGGGATCTGTATGCGTTTGATAGCCTAGAGACTTGCAATCAGTGCCATATTCATCATGACCAACATCTACAAATTGGCAATTATATCCAACAGAGACGTGTGAGTACCTACAGTTATAATAGCAAGCCTCGTGAATATGATAGAATAATTGATGATCATATCAAAACCAAGTATGCTATATGCTCCAAAAATCTTCATGTAGGAAACTAATGGCACCATACCTTTAAATGGACCCGTTGCAAAGAACAAAACCAATATATAGCCTAATCACATGGATAGATAGCAGCAAGCCTCCAATAACATCTACAATATAAAATTATATGAACATCACATCATTAAGAAAGTTTTGACCTAATAGAGAGATGAATTAGAACCACATACCTTTTTACAATTGGTGCTAATTGGGAAATGAAAGAAATCATATGGTTATTTATACCTCAGTTGTAACTTGACATTAGCTAATAAAAACTTAAATCATGGTATTATAGGAAAATAACATAACACCTTCACAAGAGGCCTCTTAGTAATCACATCACCGCCATCCATCTCTTTTCTATGTAATAAATATTCAAACACTTAAAACAAGAACAATAGAATAATCCGTTATTATTAGGGACATTACTTTTATGCAAATTTACAAGATCTACAACTAGACATGACCAATCTAGACTTTCAAATCGAAACTGAATCATCTATTGTTAAGCCTAAGAGAACAATATACATACATATATTCAAGAATTGAATTTTTTATTCCACCATTTCAGGACCGAATAGTCATCGAAGGATGAATCTTTAATATCTAAAATTATATCCCTCGTACAATTTGCAATGTAATTAAAAACCTAAATTACGTATATAAAGAGAAAAATATACCATAACATGTCACAGCCTCCAAGGTTGCTCCTCGACGCTCAACTTGATGGGCTTCAAGTCAATGAAAGAAATTTAATAACAAGAAACAATGAACGTAAAGTGCACATCATCATCATCATCATCATCATAATCAATGAGTTAGTTAAAAAAAATTGAATAGCTTACAGATATGGAGTCTAATCAAATACATGCTTTGCTTCACTTCTCAGAAAATCAAAATGTTTTGTTTTGTTTGTTTGATTGTTAAATAGAATTGACTATATAAGAATATGTGTGTGTGTAAATAAATGGATGGGAAAACAATTGAAATAAAACAAAGGGCATTCTCATATATGTGTGTGCGTGTGTGCCTCCCCATTAACGTCATTTGAAGAACGAACAAAAAAGGTGTTATTGTTTAGGTAGGACAGATGGATTTAGTGCCCCCCCCCAAAAAAAAAAACACGCACATATAAATGAAATTGTTGTGATTTCATACTCTAAAATGTAAATGGTTTTTGCTCTAATATAATAATCTATTCGAATCAGATTTTTGAAACAGATTTTTATATGAATAATAATCCCCTGTAATCCATCCGAACACCAACAACAATTATACATATATATATTCATTATACCAACTCTATTTTTGAATCAGATATTCATTTCCTTAGACAATGCCATTTGGAAAACTGTTACTTGTTAAATTTATTGGTGCCAAAAGCAAAAATATTGCAGTGACTTGCCACACTCCAGCAAATTCAACCGAAACATAAAAGGACAAATTTCAACAAGAGCCACATAGATTTCAGTAAGTACTTGAACTTTAGCCACAATTCAGCGCAAGATTTCAACAATATAAGATACACAAGAACAAAATTTTTTAATAAAACAGCACAAGAATCTAACTTTCCTCAACTGATGAACTATTTTTTAAGTTACAGCAAGAATCCAAAATGATTAGCATAAGTAAAAAACTTACTTGGACCGAAGCAACTGCTGTCAAAAGGGAAGAGATCATAAACAAAGACAGAACGAAGAAGGAGGCGAGACCCATCAAAGACCCATATGAACCAGCTCGAAAATGGAACAAGATGAAGGAAAGAGGAAGAAGAGATGAGGCAAGAGGTTTCTGATCAGACCCAACAGAGAACCGCGACCTAGCTTGAAGATGAAACAAGTAGAAGGCGAGACTTAGCGAAGAACATTTCGGTTAGACCCACGAATCAGCTCCAAGATAGAGAGGAAAACGAGACAGAGGGAAGGAGATCTGGTGACACCCAGTGGAGACCACCCATAAACGGAGAAGAAGAGGAATAGATAGCGGAGCGCGATTGAGAGAAAAGGGCAAGAGGGAGGGTGCACCATATGGAGGGAAGCCAAGTTTTTTAATAATTAAATTGGACCAGGCACCAAAAATTTAAAAGCCTAGCTTGGGCTCGACGCCATCACCAGGCAACTCCACTTTGCACCAGACGCCGTTGATAGACAGACAATTGAAATTTAAAAATAAAAATCAAGTTTTTAATTGTATATGCTATAAAAGCAAATTTCTCATAAAAATTTTCAATTTGTAAAAAGAAAAAACAAAAATACTAATTAAAACTAAATCATTTGAGTTAAAAAAATTAAAGTTTTTGTCACATGAATTAAATAAAAATATAAGCAAAATAAAAATGTGTCTATTTCATATTGTTATTTTATGAGATGAAAAATAATTTAAATTTATTTTGAATATTTATGGCTTCTGTTCAAAATTGAACAAAAGCCATAAGCACACTTATGGCATCAGGTCTTGGGAGACTAGAAGCGAAAAGTATTTGGATAACATAGTACTACTGTTCCTTACATAACTGACACCAAAAGTAGTAGTTATATTAGTATTTTGCACTAGTGTTAGTTGACTTCTAAAGTTCACTCCTCACGCCACACACAAGCAAAATTATTTGTACATCTCATAGTCATCTATTCGAACAGCAACAATAGTTATATATATGTATATTCACTGCAACAACTCCGTTTAATAAAATGAAAGAAGATGTAGATATAAATGTAAAATATACCTTTCTGCTGCAAATCATGTCGTTATTTCATTGACGCTACCCTTAAAATTAGTCCTTCTTGCAGCTTCAAGCAGAGCTGAAACCCTAACAACTTGATTATTGGTAGGTGCTCACATTCATCACATTATATCAACATGATCGACCTAACAATTTTTAAGAACATGAAATAATCATCTCAAATAAATTTCCTTTAAATTTAGCTTAGAAATCAGTTCCTAATGAAATATTATCCTCGATCCTCATGCATGTCTCCATCTCATTTCTCTCCCATGCACAATGTTTTTCTATTCCATCTCTCAAATATTTGGATATAGTATATGCCTTTGATACAAACTCCAAACTTTCTTCCTCTCCCTTTCTCTCTCAAACACCACATTATCTTCCTTTTAGTCTCTCTCTAACACAAAAATACATAAAACAACATTAATTATCAAAGTTACTTAATTACACAAATAAAAGATTACAATATAAAATTTTTACAAAAAATTTTAAAAAAATGTGCAAAAACTTTCAGCGGCGACACTGAAAGTCGCTTCAGTGGCGATATAAATTGTCGCCACTGGAAGAAGATTCAGCGACGACTTTTGGTCGCCGCTGAAAAGACATTCAGCGGCGACTCTAATGTCGCCACTGAAAGTTGCAGTTACAGCGACGACAATAAAAAGTCGCCGCCGTAACTATCACTTTTGGCGGTGACATTTTTGTCGCCACAAAAGGACCTGACTTTCAGCGGCGACACTTCTTGTCGCCGCTGAAAGTCATATTTTCAGCGGCGACTTATTTTGTCGCCGCTGAAAGTCGTCACTGAAAGTTTAATTTTTTGTAGTGAGTTCAATCCCATCCCTTCTTTTGGCTCTTGTAAGTCACAATCTTTTCTGTTGTTCCCTTTCTTTCTTTCTTTTTTGTAATTTTCCCCGCTCTTTAAAACTCAGACGTACGTACAATTCGATCATAATAAGGAGGCTTCAGAGAGGCAAAGTAGTGGACTTCGGTTGATTCTTTTTCCTTCTTTTTTCAATTCGTTTTAACTGTTCACTGCTTGATTTTACATCCATGTCCCGCGCTATTCTCTGCTCCGTGTTACTGGCTTTTTTGAGCTACAATTTTTCCTGCATTTACCTTTCTGATTCAGCTGCATCCATCGTTAACTTGTTATTGTTTCTATGAGCCGTGCAAAATCACGTGGTATATGCGCATTGGTTTTTGCTTGCCAATTCAATTTTGTAATTTTCACGACTGCTAAAACTATGAAGGCAAGATATATATAGTCAAGTACTTCAATCCATATAATTTACAAAGAGAAAAGAATTAAAAGAGAGTCACACGACGCGACATTTAAATTGTGTCATCTGTACCGACACTTAAATCCTTTGGAATGAAATTTTCTAACAAGTCGGAATGAGGAATTGGTTTGTTTGTGCAATTTAAGAGATCTGGAAAACATACTATAGGGTGAGATCTGAAACGATCATTGGTTCCACACGTCACAAGAGGGTGTAAACACCCGTTTTTTTTTTTTAAGACGTGAGATTTGTAATATTAATAATGTTGTAGGCTTGGCGTCGTTCTCTCGCCTATTACAATCTGTGGCATATACATGTGCCATCTCTTTCTGTTTTTCTCTCCAGCTTTGTTCATAAGATGCGAGTATTTTGTCCATAATGGGCGCCCCTTGTGTGTCCGGTAAAATCCTTTCAGCTTTAATTATTCTTGTCTTGTGACTCGAACGGGAAATGCGTCTATCTTACTATATATATACACACACACATATATGTATGTATATATTTCCTTACAGCTTCAACTGTAAGAGAACTTTTTATCTTTGAAAACCTTTATTCAAACTGATGACGCTGTGCCAATCTCTATCTTTTTAATTTCCGGAATTAATCAAGTAAATTAACCTAACATTGTCTTCCCTTGTGCTGTAAAAGATTTTAATTTAATTTGAGGAGGGTAAAAAGCGGCAGGGTTTGGTATAAATTAGCATGGATCGGCGTGGACGATGAAGTGGTGAAAACATTACTACTGTGATCTTGTTCATCATTCATAATATATAGTTCCTAAACAAATGGAGTCTGCCTTGTCATCATGGCGACACATGAGGGAGGAGAGGGATGATTCTGAACTAGATATGGGTAAACTATACATGCACGCGTTCCAAGGGAAGTGGGAAAAGGTGGTGAAATTATACGAAACAAGACCAGAGGTGTGGAATGCAGAGATCACGAGCTCAGAAGACACGGCACTGCACATGGCCATCAACGAAGACAAGGAAGATGTTGTGGTTAGGCTGGTGGAGATCCTCGCCGAAGCTCACGGCGGCGACCGGTGGTATGAGAGAGATGCTGAGGAGGCTCTGAGGAAGGCGAATGAGGTAGCGGACACCCCTCTGCATCGCGCAGCTGCGAGATGGTCCGTGACAAGGTGCAAGTGCGTCGTAGAGGCAGGTAATAAGATGGACGCGGATTTGCTCAGAATCACTAACGAATGGGGCGAGACCCCTATCTTCGTCGCCGCTCTCGACAACCGCAAGCATGCCTTCATCTTCCTCTTCCGGAAAGCTCAGCTACCAAAGGATGAGCTGCTCAGATCTCCCCTCAACGGAGAAACTGTACTTTACTCCGCCACTCGGAGAGAGCATTATGGTAATAAGCGTCCCACATACACCAGAAACAGCAATTTTAATTTCTCTCTGATCGATCATGTGTGTGTGTCTTTCTCTCTCTACTCATCACCGTCATCTTAATTATATCATTAACGTGCAGACTTGGCATTTCACATAATGCGACTGTGCCCATATCTCGTGGCCAGATACAACGAAGAGAGAATAACTCCTCTTCACATCCTAGCCAGCAAATCTTCCGCTTTTAGAAGCGGCAACGATCTCCCGTGGTGGCGGGCAATCATAGACTACGGTAAGTATGCACACACACCCACGTGTGTGTAGATAGGTTTTAATTTGTTTATTATCAAACATGAATGTTGGTGAAAGTAGGAACTGCTCATCATCTTGACGACCACTCTAAACTTATCAGATCTGGACTATCTATATCTAATTTGAAAGGTTCGGCTTTAAAATCTTTAATTAATTATTTTTAAATAAAAAAATTATTTTTTGAAAGAATGATAGTTAAAAAATATCTCTATTTTAGATTATATATATTAAAATACTTGTTTTGAATAAATAAAAATAAAAAAGAAATCAAATCTGTAGCATCTAAATGAGATATAGACGTTATAGATTTGATAACTCAGTGATGAGCACCGAAACTGGTTCCATAAAAGTAACGGATTACTATATTATATTATGTTTGTGAATCAATTGCTCTTTTTCTGCGCAAGCTATAAGGGTAGATCCACTGGAGTTTGACGATTCTCTTCCAACAAATCCAATCAGAAGCTCGGAAGAAGAATTTAAGGTCCCCTATGATATGAAGTACTGAAAATTAGGGATAGAGATTGGGATTGGGATTGAGAAAATCTATTAAAAAAGTGTTTAGCATAAAATATTACTTGTTATATAGAATTAGCCAAACCTGTGTATGTGGGATTGGGGAGTACTATGGGGAGAAACGGTATATATTCTCCAATCCTATCTCTATGGGTTTGGCTAATCCTATGTAACAAGCAATTAGTCATGCCAAATATTATTTTAATGATTTTTGTAATTGCAATCTCAATCCATATCCCTCATTTTCAATACTTCGTACCTAATGGGACCTAAGTGTCCAGAAAACTACCTGACATGTCATATGTCCTTTTCAACTTGGCGTTCTGGTAATTAATTAATTCGAGCTCAATCTTGAGTCCTGACTGAATCTCCTATATGTGCTGTGCCTTATATCACTACTTGAATTGATGCTGCTAATTTATTTTGTTAAAAATCACGTTTTTCTATCTTTACAAAAATACTTAAACAAAAGTCACTTATAATAAACTTAGCCGATGCATAATCAAAATCAAGTTTGCACTTTGCAAAATAAGTCGATTCAAGCTCATCTTTTAAACACACGTTAAATTTATTATTGATTTAGCATAATAATGTGTATACTTTATTTATTGGCGTATCCTCCGTTGGATTGTCTTTAATTTATTTTGTTGAATGGAAGAGAATAATATGTAAACTCATGTCGGTGGAATAAGAATATGGATTTTATGTGTTTTTATTTCACCACACACGTACGCGCGAAATGAGCATCATATATTAAATCCAATATAGGTGGCACATTCATATGAGTCAACTGGTAAATTAGTCTCCTGATTAGTTGGGTTAAGAGTTTTGAATTAATCAATCTGATTAGATTTTATATTTCTTCCTTGTCGAGTATATGTAAAGACGTCGTTTTGATTTTGAAAAAATAGCAGTCCATCATATTTTTTTTATTAACTTTATTTTCTTAAATTATATGTTACTTAAACATAAATATTTCATTTATTTATGAATTAATATTTTTTAAAATATTTCTATTTTTAGAATTATATATGGACAGTTTTTTTTATATTTTTTTAATTAAATTATATTATTTAATCATTATTGTGTGGATACTGTGCAATCTTAGTTGCACCATTTATCTTTGAAATACTGCATTACTCGGTCGTGTCGATTTTCATTAGTAGTTTGGAAATAAATCATGCTACTAATATATTAGTTTTAATTTGGTCTTCATTTTTTAGGTTGGACCTGACAAAACAAATTCTTGAAAATTGCTTGCTCACATATGGGTTCGGTCCAAACTAGAATATATTTCCGAAGGGAGGATAACACACGTGTGTATATAAAATAATCAACATAGATGAGATTTAAAGCTAGGAAGAAAATCTGAGAAAGGAAATCTCTTTTCCTTTTTGCACCCTTTTTCTACTTTTTTTTTTCCCAATCCCTTCCTGTTATAATTTGTCAAATTAAAGCTAAAAAGAAAATCTGAGCACACATATATTCGTAAAAGTTTTAAATTTTGCTCAAGTTATATACAGTTACAAAATTTTTCAACATATTTTTTAACCTTAACTAAAATGCCTTCTTAAATATTTTCATAGAGGGTAGCATAATTAACCAAAAATTAATAAAGAGAAAAAATAGATTAAAACTAATTAAATAAGTATAAAATATTGATAAATTTAATAAAATAAATCCAAAAATACACCATTTTAATTCTAAACTAAAATTTATATTTTAACCATAAACTCTTATGTATATTTTAAAAATAAAAGAAAGATCACACGAGTCTCTTTGATCAGAAAAATTTTAACGCAGCTCTCAAAAATGTAAGGTGCTAATTAATTATGTTAATTGAACATGCAATTTTCGGATTGTCATTCATTCATAAATTCATGAAATTAATAGGGGAAATTAAAAAAATAGGTGGCTTGGTTTGACATATTATCATGCGTTTATCATCTTGGCAGGAGTAAAGGCGTCAGAAAGGGATCCAGAGAAGCAGTACAACTCTCATCTTAAGGGAAATACTGTTCCCCAAAATTGCGCTACCTGTTTTCAGTTTCTCTTCATTGCATTGCAAATTTTTTTTCGCGTACTAGGATTGGGTATGCCACATTCATGTTTAATTTATATTGATTATATACTGTAATTCTTCCAATTAACTAAAGTTTTCTCTTCTGTGTTCGTTCCTTACCCCAAAAAAAAAAAAAAAAACCAAGTTGTCTGTGTGAATATGCTTTGGCAGGGAAGACATTTGAGGAAATAATAAATGCGAGACGAAAGCATACATGGAGTATTCCGATACTGGATGAACTGATGAGAGACCCTGGGACATACATGACTAAAGGTGTACTCGAAGTAGTGAACAAAATTCTTCCACGATTACCAGTCTCCATCCACGATACCTCATCAATGAAGAAAAATATTGTACTGGTGGCAGTGGAGAATAGGCAGCCCATTTAATTATTCTCACGATCGAATTTGGATTGCAGTTTGTGAAATCGTTAGTGGCAGCCCATTTCTCATTCCCTACAAACAAAAAAGGGGAAATTCCGGGAGAAATCTTCCTTAGAGATCATCAGTATATTATTGAAAAGAGTTATAAATGGCTTAGTCGTACGTCTGAATCTTGGTCAGTGGTGGCTGCGCTGGTTGCCGGAGTTGCCTTCGCAACATCAAGCACAGTACCCGGTGGCAATGATGATGGAAGGACATCCTGGGTTTGATATTTTCACTATCAGTGCACTTATTGGGCTCTGCTTCTCCGTGATTGCACCCATCTTGTTCTTTCCATCCTCACCTCTCGAAAACAACCCTCAGATTTTATGAAAAAATTGCCAGTGATGCTTTTTCTGGCCTTAAGCTCATTTTTTTGTGTCCATAATTCTTAGACCTATATGTAGCTATGGACTCTTTCCCTTCGTCTTCCATATCTTTATTCTTTCTTGTTACTTCTTGTTTCCTAATAGGTTCAAATTAAATGAACACGTGTTCATGGATAGCATTGTCTGAATGTGCCGTGTAATTTCAAATGCTGAGTAGCGCTAATCCTAATTTTTACTTGGCCTTAGTTTACAAGGAACTATTGTTGTCAAAGTCACGAGTTGACTCTCTGAGTTTAACGTTTTTACTTTTTTAGCTAACAAAATCGTGTCACTATAAACTCAGTTAAAGATACGAATTTATTTACTGAGTTTACCGTTTTTACGTTTTAAGCTTACAAAATTGTGTCAACTTGCTCTTAAACTCATATTAAATTTTTGGATTTGATTATGTTTAGTGACTTTATATATGAGTTTTATAGAAATTTCTTTATTGAATATGATAAATTATGATCATTGATGGATATAATTTTAATTATTTAAATTTAAAATATATTTAAATGAAATTGTTCTTGTTTTTTATATATTAATTATTTGATTATACATTTTTAATACCAGTTTATTAATAAAAGTAAACTCTTACGAGTTTACGATCCGAGTTTATCTCATTCTCACAAGTTTGTTTAAATTCGTGAGTTTGACAACCTTGCAAGGAACTTATATCTTAATTATTACACATTGAAATGATCAAAAAATAAAGACTTTTAAAAACAATATTCTGTAATATCTTGACATGGTTAAGTAGAAAAAATAAAAAAGAAATCATTCTTAAATTGAAGATAACAATATCAATGCAGCAACGCCACTGCCACCACCAAATATACGACCCGTATTAGAAGTTATTTTATGAAAAGAACATAGCCACAGTGTGGGTATCACTCAGAGCATTTAAATGACTGTCGAGGATTATAAATGAGTTTGAATAGAAACACAATCACTTAAATGGAAATAATAAAAATAATAAAATTAATACACAGATTCATATATCTTCAACTTGTTTTTAATTAAGTCCTTATAATTTTTTTTTTTCTTTCTTTCTTTTTTTGGCTGAGTCCTTATAGATTTATCAATTATTAGTTTATATACTCATATATAATTTGTTAACTTATAAGAAAACATTAGTAACTAATGATGTGGCTCTCACTCAACATGTCCATGGATTAATTTTGCCACTTCCATTTCCATACTCATTCCCAATCCCATTCCCATTTACAATCTATCAAAATTTAGACATGCATACCAAATAGTCCCTAGTGTCTTGAACATGATTCTTGGAAAGCATATAAAATTATTTGCATTGTTGTCATAAAAATTTAATTAACAAAATATATTAAAATTAACGAATTTTCAGGCCATCAATTAAACTAAGTCCTAGTTTTTAAATTCCAGAATCTCGATCGAAGATCAAATATAATATTTGTGTGAAGTCAAGTGGATTTAATTTGTCTTTGTAGTCTTCGGCCAAATATGTGTGTATGAAACACATGGGTATCGGCTGCTGCTTTTTTCAGGACAAATATTCTGGTATCAACAAAATTAAAGCCCGCCAAAGTTCTCCCTCTATTTCAATTTTGTAAATTTCAAGATTTCTAATTGTGAAGGCAAGGTGGTCGAGTACTTGATAAGCTATAGATCATTTTTATTATCATCTCCGTGTGATATGATATTTACAAGACTCTGGGTTAATTACATTATTACTATATACATTTGTATGCTTGAAGGAAAGATCATTTACTTTCTTCGCATAAAGCGCGAAAATTCACATTCAATTAAGGGAGGGTGACAATTGAAAAGTGTATAAAATAATTAGTGTCAGATGATGGTTTTTCATTTATAAATATAGCGTTCAAATAGTAAATCTAGAAGTTCAAAAAAAAAAAATACACACACGTTCTCATTTTACATTGCTTTTGTTGGAGAGTCTTCATCTCCCTTTAATTAATACCTTGAGTAGTTCAAGTCCATCTCTTTTGGCTTTTGTGAGCCACAATCTTTTCTGCTTTTCCCTTTCTTTTATTTTTCCCCCTCTTTAACACTGATACGTACAATTCATAAGGAGGCTTCAAAGAGACAAAGTACTGGTCTTCGCCTGATTATTGCCTGACTCCATTCTTTTTCCTTTCTTTGGTTCAATTCACTTTATCTGTTCACTGCAAAAGCTGGTATAACTTCTCTTCCGAGTCTCAAATTAATTTTGTAACTTTCAAGATTGCTAGACTGTGAGGCAAGATGGTCAAGTACTTCAATACGTATAATTTATGAAGAGATCGAAAGAATTAATAGAGAATCACACAACGCGCGGCTTTAAAAGTAGTGTCATCTGTACCCACATTTGTATCCTTTGGATTTTGGAATGAAATTTTTCGACACGTAAGAATGAGAAGCTGGTCCGTTAAACTTGTCGGTTCAACTCGTTACAAGTACACACACACACACCCTTTGTTTTTTCTTTTAATTATTGTTTTTTCAGATGTGAGACTTGGAATATATTATTAATAATCTTTTGGGCTTGGTGTGGTTCTCTCTCGCTTTTTCTCTCCAGCCTTATCCATAATATGTAAGTATTTTGTCCTCATATATATATATATATATATATATATATATATAAGGGCGCTACTTATGTAAGCTAAAATGCTTTTAGCTAATTGTTCTGGTCTAAAGACTTGAAAAGGTGTCTATCTTAGTACTACTTCCAAAGTTTTAGAATCCTACTAATTGGTTCTAAATACAGGTCAAAGATGTACTACTTTGATTCTTAATATAATTAAATGAACATCTGTTCATGGATAACATTGTTTGAAAGTGCGGTGTAATTCCAAATGCTGAGTAGCGCTAATCCTAATTTTTACTTGGCCTTAGTTTATAAGGAACTTATATCTTGATTATTATACATTGAAATGGTTAAAAAATAAAGACCTTTAAAATCGATATTCTGTAATATCTTGACATAGTTAAGTAGAAAAAATTAAAAAGAAATCATGTCAAAGTTCAAGATAACAATATCAATGCAGCAACACCACCGCCACCGCCACCAAATATGCGACCTGTAGTAGAAGTTATTTTATGAAAAGAACATAGCTACATTCAGAGTATTTAAATGATTATCGGGGATTATAAATGAGTTTGAATAGAAACACTATCAGATAAATGGAAATGTAAATTATAATCATAAAAAATATGTAATATTCATTAAATAACAAAATTAATAAAATTAAAACACAAATTCATATAACTTCGCCTTGTTTTTTGTAACACCCCGAATTTTATTATTTAAGATGAGTAGAAAAGAGAAAAATTTATTAAAATTATTTATTTGCCAAATAAAGGGGGAAAATTATGGAATAATGATTTTTAGAGTTTAGAGACATTTTGGAAAAGGTATTTCCCAAAAAATGGCTTAAATAATTTTAATAGATAATTTTAAGAGAAAAATGGTTTATTTTCTCTGAAAATTATGGAAAAATACTTAGAGGTTTCTAATTAACTAAAAAATTTTAGGGAAATTATCTTATGATGTAGAGAATTTATTTGAGGCATAAAATCCTTAAAATGGGTTAAGGATTAATTTCTGGATTTAAGGGCTATTTTCGTCCACAATTCAAGAAAAATAGGTAGGAGATTATTTTTGACCCGAACTTTTTATGGACATTATTTTATGGGTCAAAGAAGCTAATGGATAAGAAAAATCCATTTATGATATTTTGGTTTAATTTTTGGATATATCTTATATTTCAGAAAAATAGGAGAAGGAATAAGATTGGAGGAATAATTATTTAGGAGGGCAAAATGACTCAGCAACAATGTAATACACGTGCTGCCTTCTCCATTAGCCACCTGATTCACTTCTTCATTACATAACTGATCACCGTGGCATCTTTTATTTCATCCTGTTCTGCAACGTAGAGGGAGAGAATGAGAGAAATAGAGACAGACCGAGAGAGAGAGAACGGAGAAGGAGTAGTGCCGGAGGTGGTGATCTGAGGAGTTACACTTGCATGCAAACCGGTTAAACTGTCAAGGTGAGCTTCCTAATCATTCTTCCACTCTTATTTTCTGGGTTTACTCCGCGGTTATGGCGTGTTTGAGGAGAGAGAGACAGAAGGGTAGTGAGAGAAAGTGATGGAAAGGATAGGAGGTTCGGTGAGTTTATATGCTATGGCAAGACCGAAGTGTATGAAGTTAGTTTTTAAGCTTGCATGTCTTCCTTCTTGCTGTTGTCGTTGGATCCTGAAGTTGCATGCGTTGCTTTGCTCTGTTTTGTTCGCCGAAAACAGGGGTGAGGATTTAAGGAAATCCATATATGTGGGGAGATGCTACCGTATGTGGTTTGGTTCTGTTATATAATGATTTTCTTCTTTTGAAACTAAAGCTTGTTGATGGCCTCGGGTCCTTTGAATTCTGGAGAATGAAGTGTAGATATGGGTACATATATATATGGGTTTAAGTAAGGCTCACTCATCTATCCTAGTTAACCGTATTGCTGGAAGAATGTTAGTGGTATATGGTTGATTGTTAGTGTTGAATCTTTGCTGCTATAATGTTGTCGGGTTTATGGGAAAACAAGATAATAATGAAGATTTGTTGTTTCATGTCGATTCTTGCTCCGTTTTGTCTCGGCCGAACAGGGAAGTGCATTCCTCTAAGTTTTAATTCGGAATCTTGTTGAGTTGTATGGATTAATGTTTGCTTAAGTTAGATACGGCCCTGCATGTGGAAGTACGAATGAGGGATGCTATTTAATGTGCCTATCTTGCTTTGATTGTTGCTGGGCGAGAGTAACCGAATATAGAAACTAAAATTTTGGCTTTAAGGAGTTGGAATCTTTTGTAGTGACGTTGGGTTGGTTTTGGTTGAAGGGTAAGAATGAAGTGTGGTATGTATATATTGGATTACTTGTGTATACTGAGCATGGAAGCTGATAGTTAATGACATTGAAAACTGGAAATTTTCCAGATTTGTCACATACGAGTATTCGGAGTGCTTGGGTATAAATATGTCCGTATGCTTGTTACTGCTGTAAGAGTCAAGGATGATATTTTATATATGTGTGTGTGTGTGATTGTTATATGTGTATGTTGATTAGGATATAAGGACATTTGGAAATGATTGAATATATTACGTTGAAGGTGTGAGTTTTGAATCTGAAATTTTATTTGAAGAAGGAAAATAATTGTTGGAAGTTGATGGAAAAAAAAAAATATGGATTAGGAAGTATAGTTAAATCTGGAAATTCCACATTAAATATCTTAAGTTGCATAAGTGTCGATGGGTTGTATGAATCGAGTGCCAATTAATTTGCTAAGGATTAATGTTTAAAAGTTCTAAACATATTGTGGGTTTTGTGATTAATAAGACGGAAAGGCTCGCTGTTTTGACGTCTTAGGTGTTGAGAAAATTATTATAAATGTTAGGTATATGTTTGAGTATGTTTAGAGATAAAGGAAATTTTCATATTATATATGGGTGAGAATGTTTGAAGCTTGACATTTGCTACTATAGAGGATCGAAAGGTGTTGAATAGAGAAGTAATAGAAGGATTATAAGCTAAAATAAAGATGAATGGTTGTTGAGGTTGATTTTGGAATGTTCAGGATGAGTGACAATTAGTTTATTTGGTTTCCTTGCGTAGATAGGAGAATAAGAAAGTTTTATAGTAAAGTTATAACTAGTAACTACATTAATAAACATTTGAGTAGGCTTGAATTGAGATGTTGGAATTGGGTACACGGAGTTACCCTTAAATGCAATAATTAAAGATAATATATTTGACCAAGATGACCAGTTACTAAGTAAAGTAACTGTATGGGTTGAGATAAGGAAGGAAGCATTCCAAAGAGAATAGTTGAATAAGAAAAAAAAAACAATCCAGGATGATCAACTGCTACGTAAGGGTAGAGATTAAAGAAGATTTGGGATTTAAAGAGTTATTTAATTTATGAGATACAGTTGGATCAAGTACTGATCTACCCTTACTGATATGATAGGTTTTTATATCTGCTCAAGCCCACCAAGAAATAGAAAGAAAGGAGAACGGTAAGGTTTGATTTGGAGGGAATGCGGACCAGGTAGTAGTTCTTTCCTCCCTTACACTTGTGTATGATTGCTGCATGTCTGTTTGTACCATATTGCTATTCAAAAAGCATGAGAACATGTAATCCTTAATTCCTTGCATGGATTTTTAGCCGTGATCACGTGCAGCTGATAGACATGGGGCAGTGATTGCCAATTATTTGCGCTTTACTTATTCAGCTTGTCTAACAGACATGGGGCAGTGATTGCCAATTATATGCGCGGCAGTGATTGCCTATTATTTGCGCATTATTTATTCAACTTGTCTAACAGACATGGGGCAGTGATTGCCAATTATATGCGCGGCAGTGATTGCCTATTATTTGCGCATTATTTATTCAGCTTGTCTATCTGTCATAGCGCATAAATGCTTAATTGCATTAGCTTGCAAGGTTTTGTTCCATATGGCTTGTTTTGCATGTTTTATGTGATCTGCACATTTGTTTGATGGAAATTACTACTACGGGGATTCTTCGGAATCTCACCCCCCAATTTATGATGAACAGTGAAGGCTAGTAGCTAGAAGGACAAGGAGGTTATTTAAGAAGAATGTGGGCTGATTGAAGAGCAGAGATACCCGTTTTAATTCTGTAAATGTTATAGCAAAATATTTGGGCAAGTAACTTTACTTGCTTTATGGAAATATTATTTTGAATCCTTTAGAAGAAGGAGGTGAGCATTGCCAGGTGCACTTATATGCTGTCAACCAAGAGCGTGGCTTTATTTTTAATATAATATTATAAGATTGTATAGTATGAAATTATTTTAGATGATAATAGATTGAGTTGAAAGCAGGGTTGTTATTGGATCACTAATATGTTATCTGAAGGTTTGAAATATTTGATCAACGGATTCCAATGTTAAAGAAAAAAAAAATCCCTGTCTTTTCCCAGGATGGAAACCTGGTGTTAGTGATTCACAGGCGTTAAAAATAGTCCTATTAGTATATATAAAAGTGAGGTGTTACATTTTTAATTAAGTTTTTATAATTTTTTTCTTTTTCTTTTTTTGCCTAGTCCTTATAGTTTTATCAATTATTAGTTTATGTACTCATAATTTGTTAATTTATAAGAAAACAGTAGCAACTGATGATGATGTGGCTCACTCACCATACACATGGATTAATTTTGCCGCTCTCATTTCCATACTCATTTCCAATCCCATTCCCATTCATAATCTATCAAAATTCAGACATGCAAACCAAACTGTCCCTGTTATCTTGAACATGATTCTTGGAAAGCATATAAAATTATTTGTATTATTGTAATAAAAATTTAATTAGCAAAATATATTAAAATTAACGAATTTTCAGCCCATCAATTAAACTGAGTCATAGTTCTTTAATCCCAGAATCTCGATCGAAGATCAAATATAATATTTGTGTGGAGTCAAGTGGATTTAATCTGTCTTTGTAGTCTTCGGCCAAATATGTGTGTGTATGAAACACATAGGTATCGGCTGCTGCTTTTTTCAGGACAAATATTCTGGCATCAACAAAATTAAAGCTCGCCAAAGTTCTCTCTCCATTTCAATTTTGTAACTTTCAAGATTTCTAATTGTGAAGGCATGGTGGTCGAGTACTTAATTAATTAGCTATAGATCATTTGTATTACCATCTCCGAGTGATTTGGTATTTACAATACTTTGGGTTACATTATTACTATGCACTTGTATGCTTGTAGGAAAGATCATTTACTTTCTTGCCATAAAGCACGAAAATTCACATTCAATTAAGGGAGGGTGACAATTGAAAATTATATAAAAGAATTAATGTCAGATGATGCTTTTTTAATTATAAATTTAGCGTTCAAGTAGTAAACTTAGAAGTTCAAAAATAATATATACACACGTTCTCATTTTACATTGCTTTTGTTGGAGAGTCTTTATCTCCCTTTAATTAATAGCTTGAGTAGTTCAATTCCATCTCTTTTGGCTTTTGTGAGCCACAATCTTTTCTGCTTTTCCCTTTCTTCTTTTATTTTCTTCCCCTCTTTAACACTCAGACGTACAATTCATATAAGGGGGCTTGCAAGAGACAAAAGAGTTGGGCTTCGCCTGATTCTTGTCCAACTCCATTCTTTCTTCTTCTTTTATTTCAATTCACTTTATCTGTTCACTGCAAAAGCTCGCATAACTTCTCTTCCGAGTCTCAAATTAATTTTGTAATTTTCAAGATTGATAGTGTGAGGCGAGATGGTCAAGTACTTCAGTACGTATAATTTATGAAGAGAAAGAACTAAAAGAGTCTCACGCAATACGATTTTAAAAATAGTGTCATCTGTACCCACATTTATATCCTTTGGATTATGTAATGAAATTTTCCAACACGTAAGAATGAGAAACTGGCCCGTTAAACTTTTCGGTTCAACTCGTTACAAATACACATATATATATACCACTTGTTTTTTTCTTCTTGCAATTTTTTTTTTTCAGATGTGAGATTTGTAATATTATTAATAATCTTTTGGGCATGGCGTGGTCCTCTCTCGCTTTTTCTCTCCAGCTTTATTCATAAGATGTAAGTATTTTGTCCTTAAGCTAAGATGCTTTTAGCTTTAATTGTTCTGGTCTAAAACTTGAAAAGGTGTCTATCTTCGTACCACTTCCAAAGTTTTAGAACCCTACTAGTTGCTTCTAAATACAAGGCAAAGATGTGGTAGTTAAAATTTTTTCCCAATAATCTTACTCCTTAATTGCAACAAGTTGGAATTCTTTCAATTATCAGATAACATTTTACTGTGGTAATTAATTTTAAAATAATGAAGTTAATTAACTTGACACTAAGTTTGGGATTAAAGGAGGTATATCTGATAAGTACACTTCATTTTATTAAAAACCTTTATTCAAACTAATGCTATGTTCCAATCTCTACCTTTTTCATTTCCAAATCTAATAAAGAAATCTCGCTTAGCATTCTCTTAACCCCTTATGCTGTACAAGATTTAAATTTAATTCACGGAGGGCAAAAGTTAAAGCGGCAGAGAGAGTTTGGTATAAATTGAGATGGATAGTCGTCAACGACGGAGTGGCTGTTGAACGTTACCGATCAGTAATGTGACCTTGTTCTCATCATTCATAGTATATAGGTTCTCAAACAAATGGGGTCTCCATCTTCACATTCCCAAATGAGCGAAGAGGGAGAGAAACATGATTCTGATGTGAGACAATTATACGTGAACACATTGCTAGGGAAGTGGAGAGAAGTAGTGAAGTTATACGAAACAAAACCAGAGGTGTGGAGCGCAGAGATCACGAGCTCAGGAGACACAGCTCTGCACCTGATCATCGACGAAGACAAAGAAGACGTTCTGGAGAAGCTGCTGGAAATCATCCTGAAAGCCGACGACGGACATCATCTGAGAAAAGTGGAGGCTCTGACGAAGGCTAATGAGGTAGGGGACACGCCTCTGCATCGCGCGGCCGCGATAGGGTCCGTGAAAATGTGCAAGTCCATCGTGATGGCAGCAACTGAACTGCGCTTGGATGGATTGCTCCAAGTTCGCAACATATGGGGCGAGAACCCTATCTTCATGGCTGTTCTCGACAACCGTAAACATGCCTTCATCTACCTCCTCGTAGATTCTGATATCGTAGAGGATAAGGTGCTTATATCTCCCCTCAATGGAGATACTGTACTTCACTGCGCCATTCTGAGAGAGCATTATGGTAATAAGCGTCCTATACCAAAACATTTGTTTTCTCTCTCGAAAATCCCTCACAGGCCTTCCCATGCAAGCATATACGCATATTCCTACGTAGAGATTTCATATATGGTTCTAGTCTTACAGCTTCTATTCATCCTTTATTCTCTCGGGTTTATCTCCCATGATAATGTGCGTAGACATACATACCTCTTTATCTTAATTATCAACACGCAAATATACACGTGTGTGTGTGTGTGCAGAGTTGGCGTTCCACATAATGCGACTATGCCCACAACTTATGGGCAGATGCAATGAAAAGGGAATAACTCCTCTTCTTATCCTGGCCAGCAAACCTTCTGCTTTTAGAAGTGGCTCCCACCTCTCGTGGTGGCAGGAAATCATATACCATTGTAAGGTTTAATTTGGATTTGTTTATTATCAAACTCAAAGAATGTTTGTAAAAGCAACGTGTATTCAATTGTTCATTTTCGATCGGGGCTAGGTATAAGGGTAGATCCGCTGGAATATGATGATTCGGTGCCGACAAGAACAGTTCCGACCAGAAGCTCGAATTTGGAGTATCCACCAGACAACTACCAGACATGTTATCAGTTCCTTTCAATTTTGCGACGTGGTGGTACTTAGTTCGAGTTGAATTTTGAGAGCGCGTTTAATTTAACATATTATTGGTGTTAAAAGAGTGGGTGGCTTTGTTTGACATATTATTATCATGCGTTTATCATGTTGACAGGAAGAGTAATGGCAGGAAGTGATCCAGAGAACCATTTTAACTCTCATGTTGAGGGAAACGTTCCACAAAATTATGCTACCTGCTTTCAGTTTCTGTTCGTGGTCTTGAAAATTTTATTTGGCGTTCTAGGATTTGGTATGCCACCTTCAAGTTTCATTTATTGATCTCACACACACACACACACACCCTGTAATTCTTCCGATTAACTGAGTTTTCTGTGTGAATATGCTTGTCAGGAAAAACAATTGAGGAAATAATAAATGCGAGACAAAAACATGCATGGAGTATGCAGATACTGGATGAACTGATGAAAGACCCAGGGAAGACATACATGACTAAAGGTGGAAGTGACCCTGGCCCATCGGGTATCGGACTATTTGATGATGAGTCGCTCCATGGAGTTCCAGCCCCAGCTGGTTCTAAGAAAACTAAAGAAGATGAGAAAGGTATTCCAATTATTTAATTTTGAGTTTGTTACGATCGATATATAAAATAAAGAATCAAGAGGGATGAATTGGCATGGCAGGTGAGAACAAAGATAAGACTCAAAGAGCTGATACACCCTTGTTGGTGGCAGCCCAGAAAGGAATAGTTGAAGTAGTGAACAAAATTCTTGAACGATTACCAGTCTCCATCCACGATATCTCACGGAAGAAGAAAAGTATAGTGCTGGTAGCTGTGGAGAATAGGCAACCCAGAATTTTAGACGCACTAGAGACACACGTGAACGAGGTATTAAAGAAGCCTCAGCTCTGGCGACACCTTGTTGGGTCTGTGGATTCTGATGACAATACTATATTGCACTTAGCAGCGAACTACTACAATTACGAATTGCAGATTGAGGGCTCTAGCGCCTTGCAGATGCAACACGAAATCAAGTGGTATGAGGTAAGTAGCAGATATTATGTTTATTTTCCGCTCTTGGATGCATGTACTAGGTATCATTTTAAATATTTAAATTTAACAATTCTCACCATCGAATTTGAATTGCAGTATGTGAAATCGTTTTCGCCACCCCACTTCACTTTTCTTGCAAACAAAAAAGATGAAACTCCAGAAGAAATCTTCCTTAGAAATAATCGAGTGCTTTTTTTAAGAAGCGATGAATGGCTTAGTCATACATCTGAATCTTGCTCAGTGGTGGCTGCGCTGGTTGCCGGAGTTGCCTATGCGACATCAACCACTGTACCTGGTGGCAACCATGACAAGACTGGCAAACCAACGTTAGAAGGACGCCCTGGATTCGATATTTTCGCTATCTCTGCGCTAATTGCACTCTGCTTCTCTGTTACTGCAATCATCATGTTCCTTTCCATAATCACCTCTCGAAAACGACCCAATGATTTTAGGATAAAATTGCCGTTGAAGCTTTTTCTGGCCTTGAGCTCGCTCTTTGGGTCCATTGTCTCAATGTTCATCTCTTTCTGCGCCGGGCATTCCTTTGTGCTTGAGGACAAGTTCAAGAGATCAGTGCTCTCTCTTTATGTTTTCATTTGTCTTCCCATTTTCCTCACAATTGTAGAGTTTCCTCTCTACAAGGATCTTTTCAAAGGCTTTTTTATGAGCGTTTAATGACGATCAGAGACGTGTTTCATAATTTGTAGACCCATCAATGATTATGTTTATTCAAGATTATATGTAGCAACGGAGCTCGTCTCTGTCGTCTTCAATATCTTTCTTTCTTGTTACTTGTTTCTTAGTATATATGGAGGAGAGGGTTCAAATTTTACCGGGCAAATCTTAATTATTACACATTGAAATGATTTTTTTAAAAAAATACTTTTTAATTTTTTTGGGAAAAATTAAAAAGAAATCATTTTAAAATTCAAGATAACAATATCAATGCAGGAACATGCACCACCCCCACCAAATATACGACCCGTATTAGAAGTTATTTCATTAAAAAAAAAAAAAAAGAAGCTACAGTGTGGGTATCATTCAGAGATTCACAGTATTTAAATGACCGTATTGGGGATTATAAACAAGTTTGAATAGAAACACAATCAAATAAATACAAGTATAAATTATAATCAAATAGATATATAGTATTCATTAAGTAATAATTATAACAAAGTTAATACACAAAATCATATGAAGAACATGTTTTTAATTAAATTCTTATAGTTTTTTTTATTAGTCCTTATAGTTTTGTCAATTATAAGTATCAGTCTATATACTTATAATTTGTTAGTTTATAAGAAAATAACGGTGATGTGACTTTGACCGTCCACATTTGGTGCTCATCAAGTGATGAGCAATCTGGACCGTCCAGATCTACTCTGGACGGTCCAAATTTGATATTTTTAAATAATTATTTTAAATAGAAAAAATTATTTTTTTAAAGTATGGTAGTTAAGAGATTATCTTTATTTTTTATTCTATACCTATTAAAATAATTATTTTAAAAAAAATAATAATAAAAATAAAATTAAATATGGACTGTCCAGATCGGATTTGAACGGTCCAGATCTTGACGAGCACTGATGATCACCCAATGCAAATCCGGCTTTCACTCAACATATACGTGGATTAATTTTATCACTCCCATTCCCGCACATTCCTAATCTATCAAAATTCAGACGAGCATGCCAAACAGGCCCTAGTGCTTTGAACATGATTCTTGAAAAGCATATAAAATTATCGATATTTATTGCAATAAAAATGTAATTAACAAAATACTCCCTCCTGTTTTTAATATAAGATCCATTTTATAATACAAATTATACTATAAAGCAAATCTTATATTAAAGACAGGAGAAGTAGATTAAAACTAACGAATTTTCAGCCCATCAATTAAACTCTTAGTTTTTTAATTCCAGAATCTCGATCGAAGACCAAATATTAAAGAAGCTTCAACTCTGGCAAGACCTCGTTCGAGCGGTGGACACTGACGACAACACTATATTACACTTAGCAGCCAAGTACGACGAATCCAGGTCTCATCCTTGGCAAATTCATGGCGCTGCCATGCAGATGCAAGGGGAAATCAAGTGGTACGAGGTAAATGCCTTCCAAGATATTTATAATTAATTACTAGTAGTTTAAAAAAAGGGGGAAAAAAAACGGAGTTCGTCGATATTGAACTTGAATGTTTGCAGCATGTGAAAGCGTTTCTGCCATCCCGCTTCATTTTCCTGACCAACAAAGAAGACGAAACTCCGGGACAAATCTTCGTTAGAGGTCATCAAGAGCTTGTCCAGAGCAGCAGCGAACGGCTTAAGGATACATCTGAATCTTGTCCCGTGGTGGCTGCGGTGGTTGCCGGAGTTTCCTTCGCAACGTCGATCAAGTCCCCGGCGGCACCGATGAGGAGACTGGCAAGCCGAAGCTAGAAGGAAAGCCTGCGTTTGAACTTTTCGCTGTCACTGCACTTATTTGGCTCTGCTTCTCTGTCACTGCGCTGATCATGTTCCTTTCCATACCCACCTCTCGGAAACAACGCAAAGATTTTAGGAGAGATTTACCACTGAAGCTTATTCTGGGCTTAAGCTCACTGTTTGTGTCCACTGCCTCGATGCTCATCTCTTTCTACACTGCTCATTTCTTCGTGCTTGAAGACAAATTCAAGCAAGGAGTGTTCCCTCTTTATGCCGCCACTCGTCTTCCTGTTTCCTTCTACGCAATCGCGCAGTTCCCGCTCTACCTGGCTCTGCTGAAAGCCATTGTTAGGCGCCTTCCCCAGTCGCATCATTTTGGCCTCTTTTTTTTTAATTTTCATACGCATAAATTTATGCTTTTAATGGCGGAGTTTCTTTCCAATCTTCAATAAATGCTTTTCCTCCTACGACTGGAATTTGGAAAAGTAGCCGGTGTGTTATTTGTGCTTTGTTTTCTCAAGGGTGTTTATTACAAAACCCTCCAAGTAAGTACTTATTATCTATATGATCAGCCTCAGAGAATTAATGTATCTGATTCGTTGTTGGTTTTAATTTGTGTTTAGCTTTATGCTACTTTCAAATTATGAGATCCAATATTTTTCTTATAAAGATAAAGTAATTCACGGTTTGTTAACTAAAATTAGTTTAATTGTCAAATGTGTTGTAAAAACATCTATATTAATGAATAATCTTTAAGTATGCTTTGAGCCTTGAAATTTACCTTTGATCAGTTAGTATCCGAAATCCAATTTATACAAAATCTAATTAAAAAAGAAACTTTATATGCATAAATATAAATGAAGTAATTCATCATCTCTCCTTAAAACTGTTTAAATTAATTTTAAATGATCGACTTTTTTCCTTAACTTTGTTATATACTATTTTAAAAAATTTTAGTTGGCATTTTAGAATTTCATTTATAAATAATATATATTTTATCAAAAATAAAAATTAAAAATTAAATAAGAAAAAATATTGAAATGAAAAAAATGAAGGTTAATTTGAAATATAATCTATTTTCTATCACTGTTTAAATTATTCAAAGAGAAATAAACACAATACTAATTGATTCCCATGCCATATTAGAAAACTTAAGTGAGATGAGATGAAGAAGGATGCGGAAAAGGTCTAGTGTTTCTTTCTCAGTCCTGGTGCATATAGGACGGGTTGTCAACTGTACTTGAGGGAGGGAATAGAGATGAGAGGAGTGCGTACTCGAGAGTCGAGCCCAAGAGAGGGAAAGTGATTTTTTTATTAAAAAAAATTGCAAATGGTTGGGAGGTAGGAGAGAGAAAAAATATAGACACACGAATTACTAAAAAAATTATTAAAATAATAGAGGGGGAGTGACATGTAGGTTGACAGGTAGGATAAAGATTCCTTGAGTTGTCAAAATGTTATTGGCCAGTATTACCGGAAAAAAAATGTTGTTGGCCTGTGTATAAACGGGGCGGTATACCTGGCTTATACTAGAATTTCTCAGTTGAGGGAAGCCATTTTAATCCAAGAGGCGCTAAGTTGGAGGGTGTTTCTAAACATTTTTGCCGCATTGGATGATTCTGAAAGTGACAAGAATAATAATATAAAAAATGAGAATATAAAGGACAAAATTAAAAGTGAATTAAAAATTGAAGTAGAAAGCTGCATCAAGTTATAATTAAAGAACCGAGTCATATATAAATTAAAAAATGAAAGATTAAAAGACTAATTTTTGCTTAATAGATTAAACTAAAATAAAATATTCCACTAATAAATTAAATCGAGCAGTATATAAGGGCCGTTTAGAATAATTTATAAGTAGTTTTTTTAATCATAATTTATAGAAGATGAGATAAATATGTAAGATAAAATTTTGTCTCAAAACATATTTATAAATAATTTCAATCATGATTCTAAATAAGTACAGATTTTTAACCCCAAAGTCTCCCCTGAAAGACCCGATTGCGTAAGTTGTAATGTTAGTCTCTAGGTTTGGCCACGCAACACATGGCGTTCGGTGTAGGTGTGTTGACTCGCCTTTCTCACGCAAATTCTGGCTGAGTCGGGCCAAAAACTTGCAAAAGGTCTCTCTCAAGTTTCTCAGTTCATTTTTGTGATTTTCAGAGGGTCTCTCGAGTGATATACAAGAGGTCCCTTAAGCTCTTGTAGAATCTGATAGGGTCTCCCTAATAATTGGTTAGATTTTTCAAAAGTACTGTCCACATGTCGGTCTAGTCAAATTTATAAGTTATTTCTGACGAGAGGTAAAGGCAAAAATTGATACTGAGAAATTAAAAAAAAAAAAAACTTATAAAGGATCAAAGAATTCTTTTCTCCTCGTATAAATAGGAAATGTGGACTCCACCTGACTTTCGAGCATGTTTTTTTCCCCCTCTATGCTGATCTTGTCAGAGCTATCTTCAGCAAGGTCCCCCAGTCGAGTAATGGAGAACCTGAGAAGCTTATTTCGTATAACTCTAATTCCTTTTCTATGTGCCGAATAGTACTCTGTTTTGTTATCAACAGCTCCTGCCAGTGCTTTTTTTGAAGTGACAGCCCGCGGATTTAAAATATAAGATAAATTTTGTTAGAAGAGTGTTTTTATAAGATAATATTTATTTTCGTTTCAGCATCTAATGATTTTTTTTAATTTTACCTCTCATAGATTTTTTTTATTTTCAATTCATTTATTATATCTTTTACTTATTTTTTTCATTAATTAGAACATATTTAGAGGGAAAAAAGCCTCATGTATTTAGTGTTTTAAACTAAATTTAACTAATTTATTAATAAACATGAATAAATAAAATTTATCTTATATTTTGAACTAGACGAAATATTTCATTGTTGTCTTGTTTCAAAATTTATTACTGTACATAAGAATTCCCTATTATCATTTACTTTCTTCAGTTCTATTTATAAATTTCAAACTTGAAAATGGACGTGGTTCATTTTATAAGTTTCAAGTTGAGTTTGTTTAAACATTTAATGTTTTTTCAATATTGTTCTTAATTTTTTCTCTCTTGTCACACTTTCCCACAAATTCTTTTTCATCATTTTTCACATTTATTATAAGGGTATATTTAAAAACAAAAATATTTTTAACCTATTTATTAGTTTTAACTAATTTTAACTAATTATTTATTATCCTTGAATTAGTTATTTGAAGCTTATAATAAAGATAGGGGGAGTAATCTCTTCATCTCCTCTTTATAAGCAACTTTAAACTCTATCATGAAGATAAAAAATTACTTAAAATTAGTTAAATACAATAAATGTGTAGAAATTGAAAATTCTTTCTCTAAAATACCCTTATTTATGGGGCGAGAAAGTATGAGGAAAAGAATGAGACAATTATTATAATAAAAAGAATTATAAAAGAGAGACAATGTATGATGGATAAAGAGGGTTTGAAAAATGAGATAATAATATATATTGAGTATTAAAATAAGTAATTAATACGAGGCAAAATAGAAATTTTGCTGCAAAAATTTAAGATCATTTGTAAATGTTACTTGTATTTAAGAACAAAAGGAGAATGATAGTTGTTACTTATAAGGAGTGATGAATAACTAGAAACTTGGAGAGAGATTCCAAATTGCTATTCATCTAGTCGTATTTATAAGTTATTTCTAACATGTTTTATACAGATTAAGAAAAATCTTAAAGTTCGTTAACCCTTATTTAAAATTCATCAACTTTCCTACTTTATCTTATTTAATAATATATATTATACCTCGTATAAATAAAATCAACACTAATAAATAAATAGTAAAATTATACATCCATATAGAAAATTTCTCCTGGTGTCCTATAAATAAGATCAAAAAAAATTATTCTCTCTGTTTTATAAATAGAGTACCTTTAATTTATTGAATTTGAGTCTCTCTTGCAACATTTATCCCCTAACCAGAAGCCGATTTGGTGCCATTAAAAATCTATAAAACGAGTGCGGCCTTTATAACTCTTCACGGGAATTCAATTCAAGATTAGTGTGTTAGCACTAAAAGTATATATGTGGCAGACAAGATTGAGAACTACGAGTGGCATAAATTTCGGAACTTTTTTTTTTTCTTACAAGAAAATGAGAGCTTGCTTCTCGCAGTTAAAGTTATTTTTGAAAAGAAAACAACTCTGTGCGGCCCAAAGATTCGGAACCTTTTCTTTTTTTTCTTTTTATTCTATTTTTTCATTTTTTTTCTAGCCATTAGATTAATATATTCTAACAGTTCATATTTTAATTTTTTATAAACTATTTATAAAATTTTTAATGGTTTTCATTTTATTATTTTATTATGTTTATAATTTAATATTTTAATAATAGTTGAAAAAGATTTAAATCTTAACAGTTGAAATATTAATCTAATAACCAGAAGCAAAAAAAAGAAGAGGGAATAGGATAGGGGAAAAAAATAAAAAATTACAATAAGGTCCCAAGTAAGGAAAATAATTAAAAAACAAGTCAGAGATTGTCATTCTCCACTGTAAGGATTGTTATTATAGGCTGTTAAGATTGTTATTGAGATCTTTTAGTGATTTTTTTTTTTGTGAAACTTGAATGTAGTTCTCCAAAAAAAAGAAAGAAAGAAGGGGTTTCGAATCACTGTATCTGAAGATGAAAGGAACAAACTACAGGAAGATAATACACGTTGCTGCTTTCGCGCTCCCTTTTTTTGGGACGAAACATACATTCCAAAAGAAGAGTCATGAAATCAAATGCCGGACCATATTCCTGTCATCATCAACTTGAACCGCTCTTGCAATTTGGGAAGATGGATTATTATTAAGGGAGCCGCGCTTTCGGTTTCTCGCCCATTAATTGACGCATACCGATAGCGGTGTGGGCCACACCGGAATGGCCATTGGTGGGGTTTGGCCTATTGCAGTATGTACTGTCCCCAGTTCTCTTTTTTTTTAAAAAAAAAATAAAAATAAAAAATTATTTCATTAAATTTTTATAATGATTAATTTTTCTTGTTAACATTAATAGTTACGTTTAGTGTAAAAACTAAATTATGATATCTTTATAAAATTTTTAGAATGACCTGTAATATAATTATATAATACCTTATTAAAAATTTTATAATATGAAATATATGTGTATTTTTAAAGTAAAATATTTTTTTAAAAAAAGAACTCAATATCCTGAATCCTTTCTTTTATCTCATCTTTTTCTCCTTATGAGACACCCATACTCTGTTTTCAAATAATTCAAATAAAGGATTAGAATTAAAATTGAGAAAATTCATCGAAAGAGTGTTTAGAAGGATTGACTCCATGTTACTTTGGATTATATTGGGCAAAGCAATGTAACTGGGACCGAAGAATACCAAAATTTTCCACGCATAAATTAGATTGAGCCAATTTAACCCCGAAGTCGCAACTCAAAGACCCAACTGAGTCGGCAAAAAGCTCGCAAAAGGTCTCTCTCGATCAGTTCATTTTTGTCATTTTCAAGATTGCCTGACCATTTTACTGTAATTTGTTCTAGGTCGTTTGTGAATAACGATACACCTAGCTGTAAAGATAGTCAATCAAGTTCTTTAATCCTTTCTTCATCAATTCTCTGATAACCAAATTGGCTGGAAGCTGGGCTTAAAAGGAAAAATTAAAAATGAAACAGAAGTATGCAATAACTTCTCAAGTCATATGAAAAAAACTCTGCTTTTTTCAGAACTACTACATTCTGGTATCAGCAAAAGCTCGCTAAAGTTCTCTCTCTAATTCAATTTTCTAACTTTCAAGATTTCTAAATGTTGTGAAGGCAAGGGTGTCATGAATCTGACAAATATTTGTGGGACTCAAGGAAGACACGTGGCTTGTGATCACCTCATAAGTGTGGTTCCTCCGCATGATGCCGTTAGAGATAACCGAATGAGAAAGGAATCCCAACAACATGAAGCAAGCTGAGGCAATATATGAGGGGAGGATGTAATTGAAAAGGGTGTGGATGATGTGTACGATATTCTCTCTGGTCCCATCCTTGGGAATCTTTCTGTGGCTCACTTCTCCCTCCCTCCCCTCTGTTTCCATCAATTTGTTTACAGAGTTATTTGAAAGTATTTTTAGATGCTTGTAGTTTTTAATATGACTGGTTGAATATTAAATATGTGCTCATGATTCCATTGTGTTGAGATACTTAGGATTTAGGTCATCACAGAGGGAAACCAGATTGTGGGCTATTGTGGATGACAAGGCGATTACTCCTCTGCACATCCTGACCTGCAAACCCTCCGCCTTCCATTACTGCACTAACGTTAAAACAGTGTCATCTGAACGTCGATCGTCACTTTAGAATGAATCTTTCGCAACGCGTAGCAATTAGAAGCTGCTCTGTCTGCATTCTCTCTCTTCCTCCCTCCCTTCTCTGCGCCTCTTGCGAGAGCTAAAATGCTTTTTAATTTGCTTTTGATGATTCTTGTGATACCAGGAACACGAAAGGTATCTATTGTGTATATTATAAAAGCGAAATTAGATATGGATTTCATTTATGGCTTCTTCGCCACGCCTTATTTTCTTTTTCTCTTTTAACCTTTATTCAAATTAACGTTGTCCCCACCTATTTATATTTCTCTGTTATGAAGCTCATCAAACTAATCTGGTATTCATTCTTTTAGTTAGTGTGTTGTGCAAGTGCAGAGTTTGGTATAAAATGACATAAGCCTGGATGGGGATCCAAGTTGAAGTGGTGAACATTGTGGTCATCACATATTCTTCATGATCGTCAAACCTGAACAAATGGATATGGACGATTTTCCTCCATTTTCTGGTTTATGTATTTTTGCCTAAATTGAAGCGTAAGATAAAACTAATATAAAAATATGCCTTGTATCATACGTCAAAAGTGAGAAAATGATACAAGTTGATAAGATTAGATATGAGGCCTATTTTCTCATTATTATTTATTCAATGCCTCCCAAGCCGCAACCTTCCCCATCGAATAAAACAAAAGATGCATTGATTTTTCCAAAGCGAGGGATGACTAATAATTACTCCATTTGATCCTTATTATTAGACATTCTTAACTAATTTTCACATACCAAGAATTAGAAGTTAAAGCATTAAAATGGTCCTAAATTAATAATTTTTTTCTAGTTTACCCTTACTTAAATGCAGATAGAGAAGCACCAATTATGAGGAGTTTATATAAAAACACTACTCCTCTTAGTAATTAATGATGAGCGTAAAATGAGAAAAAAGTCATTAATGAGTTAGTTATTGACTTATGTTTGGGATAAAAAAAGCTTCTAGAATATGCCTTTTAATAGGGATTTGAGGGAGTAAGAAATATTAGTAGTGACAAACAGAAATTTTGGTCTAAGAAAACGAGTTGGTTGCTCATAAAGTAATAAACTAACGTTTAGACCTCATTAAATCATATTTAATACCAAAGCACTTAAAAATAAAAAAAGAAAGAGGAGGAAAATAGTATTATTCGTGGGCTGAAACACATGGGCATAGATGGCGCTTTTCCACAGGGCAAAGCGAAAGCTCTGTCCAAAAAGAGGATATCAATTTTGTAGTAATTTTGAAGATTGCTAATTTGAGAGTGCAAAATGGGGAGGCAGCTGATTAATTAAGCATAGATAATTTATTATATTAAAAAAGAGGGAAAAGAAATAAAAAGGATCAGTGGGAGCTTTCGAAAATTAAAATAGCTAGTGCCGTCGGAAGGCACATTTCATTTGAGACATGAGAATGATCCCTTGAGTACTCTTTTACCGACACGTATGAATCGGAAGCTAGTTTGCACTATTTGCATATCCCAACAAGAGTCAGACGAAACCCCCCTCGGGATTTAGTACGGACGGAACATTTAGTCTTTTTAAACACAACACCTATTCAATTCAACACATTCTTTTTTATCTTAACACAGCAATTAAAGTTTTAATGCAAGTTGAGAACTATGTATAGGTGGCGTCAATTTTTTTTTTTATTATTATTATTTCAGAGTTATTTTTCAAAAGAAATAGCGTTGTCTCTGACGGAAGGGACAAATTAACTTGATCTTTAACGACCTTAATCGGATCTGCTCACATTAAGTTGGGTTGGCTGAGCCCAAAAGCATTGGGCCGATTGGGATAATCTGAGATGCGGGATTATGTCGGTCACAATTTGAGTTGGATCAAGTTCACAATTGCACACATTTCTTGAGTGAAACTTAAGGCAGAATAACACGTGGGTCTTTTCTTTGACTCCGTATAAGGTGTCCGCTTTGCCATGAAGCATTAATGATAAGCTTTACAGATTAGAATTGTAATGAGAAAATTTATTAAAAGAATATTTAGAAAGATTCATTGCTTGTTACTTTGGATTATATTGAGCAAAGCCATATAAGTGGGATAGAAGAATACCAAAATTTTCCGCACATAAATTAGATTGAGCCATAATTAGATTTTTAACCCCAAAGAAGCAACTGAAAGACCCAATCGAGTCGGCAAAAAGCTTGCAAAAGGTCTCTCTCAAGTCCCTCGATCAGTTCATTTTTGTAATTTTCAAGATTGCCTATTTGCCTGACCCTTTTACTCTAATTTGTTCTAGGTCGTTCGTAAATAACGATACACCTAGCTGTAAAGATAGTCAATTAAGTTCTTTAATCCTTTCTTCATCAATTCTCTGATAACCAAATTGGCTGGAAGCTGGGCTTAAGGAAAAATTAAAAATGAAACAGAAGTTTGCAATAACTTTTTTTTTTGGCTACAAAAAAAAACTTTTGCAATAACTTTTTAAGTCATATGAAAACAGTCACAGCACAGGAGATGCACGTACCCACAACACTTTTGGCTAGACAGGTACTTTTCCTGAATTCTTAGTGGGTTTCATTCTTATGTAGTGAGGAGAATATGAGCATATTTATCATCAGAATTGTTTGCTATAAGCAGAAACTTCTCAAATATATATTATACCTCATAAATATATATTATACCTCATGTAAATAAAATTAATATAATAATAAATTAAGGATAAAATTATATATCCATATAAAAAATTTCTCTTAGTATCCTATAAATATGACTAAAACATATCTTTTCTCTCTATCTTATAAATAACACTAGAGGAGTACCTTTAATTTATTGAATTTGAGTCTCTCTTACAACGTTTATCCCCTAACCAGAAGCTGATTTGGTGCCATTAAAGATCTATAAAACGAGTGCGGCCTTTATTCTTTGTAACTCTTCATAGGAATTCAATTAAAGAGTGGTATGTTGTCACTTAAAGTATATATATGTGGCAGAAAAAATTGAGAACTACGAGTGGCATGAATTTCGGAACTTTTTTTTTCCACAAGAAAGTGAGAACTTGCTTCTCGCAGTTAAAGTTATTTTTGAAAAGAAAACAATTCTGTGCGGGCCAAAGGCTCGGAACCTTTTCTTTTTTTCTTTTTATTCTATTTTTTAATTTCTTTTTCTAACCATTAAATTAATATATTCTAACAGTTCATATTTTATTTTTTTTATAAACTATTTATAAAAGTTTTGATGGTTTGCATTTTATTATTTAATTATGTTATAATTTAATATTTTAATAATAGTTTGAAAAAGATTTAAATCTCAACAGTTAAAATATTAATCTAATAACTAGGGGAAAAAAAAGAGGGAATAGGATAGGGGGAGGGGGAAGAGAGGTTTCGAATCGCTGTATCTGACAATGAAAGGAGCAAACTACAGGAAGATAATATACATTGCTGCTTTTTTTTTTTTTTTTGACCAGAATATACATTGCTGCTTTCGCTCTCCGTTTTTTTGGACGAAACATATATCCCAAAAGAAGGGTCTAGGACAAATCAAATGCTTGACCATAATCCTTTCATCATCAAATTACCGCTCTTGCAATTTGAGATGATGGATTATTATTAGGGGAGCTGCGCTTTCGGTTTTCTCGCCCATTAATTGCCGCATACGGATACCGGTATAGGGCACACCGGAATAGCCTTCGGCGGGGTGTGGCCTATTGCAGCATATACTGTCCCCAGTTATATTTTTTTTTGGGGTTATTTCATTAAATTTTTATAATGATTAATTAACATAAAATACTTCGTAATTTTTCTTGTCAACATTAATAGTTACGTCAACTCTTAATGTAAAAACTAATATTATGATATCTTTATAAAATTTTTAGAATGACTTGTAATATAATAATATATATAGTACGTTATTAAAAAATTTGTAATGTGAAATATATGTGTATTTTTAAAGTAAAACATTTTTTTTTAAAAAAAGAACTCTATCCTGAATCCTTTCTTTTATCTCATCTTTTCTCGTTATGAGACGCTCATACTTTGTTTTTGAATGGTTAAAATAAAAATTAAATTCGTATAAGTTATAGACTCGCATTTTGGTGTTATATGACGCGTCTATAACTTCTGTGAGTGTCGCGAGACACACGGAAGTTATCATCTAGAGTTAATTAGAAGCTACTTTTGTAATATTATTTCCAGTTGTTAATATAATAGTTTATTTGATTTTTATTTAGTTCTAAATATAAAATCTTTATTTTTTTTTTTTCAAGGTACTTGTTGTAGTAGTTAAACATGTTAAGTATTTTATTACATGATAATTCTAGTATATACACATAAGCAAGAGTATTTTAAAGAAAATAACACCTATTTATTACAAATAACTAACTTAACTAATTTTCTTGATCTACTACCTCCGGTCCTAATTATAAGACCCAGTTGACTTATTTGAGGAGATTAAGGAAGTAAGTTAAATTAGTTATTTGTGATAAATAAGTGTTGTTATTCCTAAAATATCCTTGCTAATTAAGTGTATTGGCTAAAACTATCATTATTAGAAGGACTATCTTAGAAAAAAATGTATAAATATGAGAGACAAAATGGATTGGGGTCTTATAATTAGGACTAAACAAAAAGTCAAACGGGGTCTTATATTAAGGACCGGAGGTAGTATTTAAATTAATCAATCAGGTCTTATATTAACTATCTGAGGTAGTATTTGAGAAAAGAATATACAAAAGCAATTATAAGCCGAAACTTGACCATCACAAAATTCAGAAGATGAAGAAGGGGGCGAAGAAGAAGTGGGTTGAACACAAGAGAGCAAAAGATAATACTTACACGAGGGCAAAAGATGATACCTTGCTCTTTCACAATAAAATGCCATATATTCTTGCTTGCCGGACTGCTCCATAGCGTACGGTAGAGACATATATATGTGAGTGTTGTATAAAATGAGAGTTTTTTTAATCAAAAGCAAGCAACGGCCACCACAAGATCGAGTCTCTGCAAGATGCTGATGTCGGTGAAGGCGGAGACTTTATATTATTGCACATTAGAAGGGAAGCGGGACGACGTGGTGGAGGAATACCAAAGAAAAGCCAAGATAGACAAGAGAGCAATCAGCAGCTCGAACGACACTGCGTTGCTTGTGGCGGTGAACGACGGCAGGGAGGACATCGTGGAGAAGCTGGTGGAAGCACTCAGGAGATCAGGGTCGTTGTCGGCGCTGCGGATAGGGAATATAATGAGAGGGGCGATACGCCACTGCACCGCGCAGCGTGTCGCTGGAGATGTGCTGGTGCATAGCCGACGCTCAGGAAGGCGACTCCGAATTGATCGAAGCTCGCAACGAGAAAGGAGAGACGCCTCTCTACTTGGCCGCTCTTCAAGGCCACAAGGAAGCATGTGTGTATCTTCACTATCTTTGCGCCGACAAGTCTGTGGGGCCTTGGCGACGAGGAGGCGATATGGAGACACTGTGCTTCACTGCACCATTCGCCGAGACCACTTTGGTTTCACCCTAAATCTCTCATGAATAATCTCGATGATTTGGTTTGTTTTTATTATTATATATGATAATTATTCGCGGATGGATGGATTGAGAATTATATAAAATGTTAATGGCAGAGTTGGCCATGAAATCATTCGTCTGTACGGAGCCGAGATGGCGGGTTCTGTGAACGAAAAGGGGATTATTCCTTTGCACATCCTGGCCAGCAAACCCCCCGCCCTCCAAAGCACACTAACTTTAGATGCTTCAGCAAGCTTGTCTACACCTGTAAGTGCAGCACTAGTCTTACTATCTTTTTTTTTAGATACAATGTACCTACTGGTATATACTACTATCTTCTATTATTATAATAAAGTAGTATAATTGTTGGACTATGTGTTCCGTTTGATAGAAAGTATTAAAAATTAAGGATAGAGATTGGGATTGAGATTGAGAAAATCTATTATTAAAAAGATATTTGGCATAAGAGATTGTTTGATATATGGGATTAGCCGAATCCATGTATGTGGTATTGGAGGATACTATGAGGGAAAGTGGTATTCCCTAATCCCGCCTCTATGAGTTTGCCTAATCCTATATAACAAATAATTACTCTTGCTAAATACCATCGTAATGATTTTTTTCAATTACATTCTCAATCCATATCTTTTATTTTTAATGTTTCGCCAAACGAGACCTGTGAGTTTAAACAAAGCTGAGGCTTTGTTTGGTGCTTTGGTTCAATGGAGTACAGGAGAGGGGAGAAGAGGTATTTAAATAATTCTTATTTGATTTTTAGAAGAAGTAGGGGGTGGAAAGCTAATTAAAAATTGATAACTGTACTTTTATCATTTTATTTAAATTATTTCTCTTATAATATTTATATCAGAATTATTATTTCTTGGCTTATGAATGTCCAAAACACATGTTACCTTATCCCACTTATATATGAAAAAGCATTTTTTATATGCGTTTTAAAGGATGACTTTATTAGTGTGGCATGCTATCTTTTTAATTTTAATATATTTTTTAAATTATAAAATTTTAACATTCTATCTCAATAGTATTATAATTATGATGTGTGTGTTGTGTCTGGAGGCTTTAGTCTGTATAGTAAAAAACTGAAAGGAAGCCAGAAAACGACGCGTACGCAACACGAGCCTCTGTGAAGAGAGTGAAACGAGGTTTTAGTCTGAAAGCTAATAATCAAATATTTTTTTGAAAAATATAAGCATTGGGCAATTTAGTAGATTCGTAGATTATTTCTTTACTTCATTAAAAAAAAAAAAGTTTAGAGAGGAGGGGAGGAGAGGACTAGGAGAGCGGAGAAAGATCATTTTTTTTTCCAATCTTTACTCTACGGTGAAAACAAAATATACTACATGGGTGTCAATTTTTTAATCTATTTAATAATAAAAATTATAATTTAATTATCGTTTACGTTTTTAAGATAAAATGAATGTCCTGCTTACTGTACGTCTGCCAATAATTGACAACTTTCTCATGAGTAAATATGGCACCCACCAATTCTGCGGCTATATTGTTCTTTTTTCCCAAAATATAAAAAAAATTTAATTATTGTTTATTTTGAATTTTCCTCTTGTGGCGTGGAAGGCATAATAATGGGGTCGCCACTCGTCAGTATGGCACCCTCCCCCTCTTGCTTGTATATATAATCTATCTGTTATCTTCTACTACGTAGTTGACATCTCTCACAAGTATGACACCCAATTCTCCAAAATTAAAAAAAAAAAAGAAAAAGAAAAAGATTATAATTTATTTTCCTTTTCTGGCGTCGAAGGCATAATGGTGGAGGAGCCGCTCATCATACCGGAACAGCGCAGAGAACAATAGCACTTTACGGAACTGGTTAGACTCTGGAAAACCCCTGACAGGCAAGTTCCTTGATTAGTGAAAACATGCATATTTCGTTTGTATGAGTTTGATGCAATTCTTGAAATTTATAATCGGCTGCTCTTTTGTTGTTGTAGGTCGTCGTCGTGGGACCAAAACAAAAGCGGATCCAGAAGACCCATGTGAGGAAGATCATGATGGGCATGAAAATGTTCCGCCAAATTATCGGACATGTCACATTTTGATACGAGCATTAACCAACTGTATCCTGTGGCTTCTCTTTGGAGCCTTTGGTACACTCTCTACCTAACATTAACGATTCATGAACAGCCTAGCTTTGTAATAAGATAGAATGGATCATATACTGAATCTGTTGGATGATGGCATAATAATAACAAGGATGGGAGGATATAAGGAAGCAGAAAGAGAAGCACGTTTGGTGTGGTCACATACTGGAGGCACTTTGGGAGCATAAAAGTACAGCATACGTTGAAGGTGGAGGTGCGCCCCAACGCCTTCTCTCCGTCCTATATTCATCCGACGAAGATGACGACCAAGAAGAAGAATTCGCCAATCCTTTTAACAATGATCGTCTCAAATCAGGTTTCTCACTTCACCATATCCTCATTATTATCCATGTATAGACCTCCCCCTGGAATTCTTTCTTCGACACAACGTAACAAACGTTATAAGTTGTGATATCCATATGCAAGAAATACAATGATATAATACATATATATAGAGGGAGCGCAAACTCAAATCTGCTGTCATTCTAATTATAATTGCAATTGCAGGTGATGATATTATAATTGCAATTGCAGCTGATGACACTCATAATGAGCGGGAAGGTAATCGATATTTTTCACTACTCTCTCTGCAATAATTATTTATAGTATATAAAATTGTATGATAGGCCAATATATAGATAGCAAACTTTGGGTTGTGTTTTTCATTCATCGTGATTCATCTGATTTATATTCTAACCCACATCATCACAAACGTGGGAAGGATGAGTAAGTTTCGTCTGTGATATATATTGGAATATTGCAGATAATAAACAGAATGTACAGCTGACTCAGATTGATGTTCCTGACCATCAAAGCAAACAAAAAGGTAACTCTGCCATTATATCAGTCACAACCATATGAAAGCTACTTCTCACCATCTCTAAAACTGCCCGGGGAAAATCTGTCTATGTTCATCAATTCAAGAATCCTACAGTAAAATATTAAAAAGAAAAGGAAATAAGACACGGCAAACAAGAAGAGCAAAATATATGTGACTCGTATTAATTGCATGAATATGCAGGGTGTGAAGAGAGGGAAAATGGTGGTGGGGACAAAAGAGAGCCAGAATTGCTTATTGCAGCCAAAAATGGAGTAGTTGAGATAGTGAAGATAATTTTGAGGGATAAGCCTGGGGCCATCTACCAAACCAACTCTCAGGGCCGAAATGTATTGCATGTGGCTGTTGAGTTCCGGCAACCTCATATATTTGAGATCCTTAGGAAAGAGAAGTCGTGGGATGTCCTTATTCACTCAGGGGATTTTGATGGCAATAATACATTGCACATAGTAGCAAAGTCCAAACTGCAGATTCAGGGCTCCAGCGCCTTGGAGATGCAAGATGAAATCAAGTGGTACGAGGTAACTATCTATGTAAATGTTATATTTATTTTCCACTCACATATACATGTGTTAGTTATTCTTGTAATTAAGTAATTAAATTTAACTACTCTCACCATCGAGTTTGAATTGCAGCATGTGAAATCATTGCTGCCATCCTACCTCACAGTCCTAACCAACCAAGAAGGTGAAACTCCTGAAGAAACCTTCCTCAGAGAGCATAAAGATCTTGTCCAAAAGAGTGATGAATGGCTCAGTCCTACTTCTGAATCCTGCTCAGTGGTGGCTGCGCTGGTGGCCGGAGTTGCCTATGCAACATCCAGCACCGTACCGGGGGGCAACGATGACAAGACTGGCAAACCAACCTTAGAAGGACGTCCTGGATTTGATATTTTCGCTATCTCTGCACTAATTGCCCTCAGCTTTTCTGTCACTGCACTCATCATGTTCCTTTCTATACTCACCTCTCGAAAACGTCCCGCTGATTTTATGAAAAAATTGCCAGTGAAACTTCTTCTGGCCTTAAGCTCATTGTTTGTGTCTATTTTCTCAATGTTCATCTCTTTCTGTGCAGCGCATTCCTTTGTGCTTGAGGACAAGTCCAAGACATCAGTACTCCCTCTTTATGCTATCATTTGTCTTCCTGTTTCCTTCACAATTGCAGAGTTCCCGCTCTATATGGATCTTTTCAAAGGCATTTTCATGAAAGTTCAACAACCGTACGATCAGAGACGTATTTAGAGGAGGGCAGGGGGATACTGGCTAAAAAGAAAAAGGCTATGAATTTTGGAGAAATTTGGCCTTCCCTCTCCCAAATCGATCAACGATATGTGTTTACTCATGATTATATGTAGCTGGACTGGGAAGTCTCTCCCTCTCTTTCTTGTTCCACATCTTTCTTTCTTTTGTCCCCCCTCCCAATTATTATTACTTTGATATTATATTTTATCCTCTCTAGCTATTTTTTTCCACCTTAAGTGATGGCTGATTTGCTAATATGCGCTTTCAAAATTATTATTGACTTCGTGAGATTCTATAGTTTTACAAAATATTGCGTGATAATAAATGCGATCGCACATGCTTAACAATTGACAATATTGAACAGGACCAACATATCCCTCAAGTTTTTTTTTTCTTTTTTAAATCCCGTTTTTTAGACTCTGTAATATAAAGGACTAATTTTGATAGCAAAAAATAAAATAAAATAAAATAAAGGACTAATCGCAAGCGAAATTTCATATAAATAAAGATTTTAAGCTTTTGTAACAAATCTTGGTAGCATCCCTCTAATAAGTCAGATTTTTTGAGACTTCTACAATAATACAGTAGTCCTTATATAACTCCCATGTTATTTATAAGTTATTTTCAACACATTTTATAATAGTTTAGGAAAACTTTAAAACTCATGAATGTTGTTTAAAAATTTAATAAATTTCTAACTATGCCCCTCCTAAATAATTTATATTAAGAACTAAACAACATACACCAAATTTAATGAGGGATAAAAAAAGAAAACTAATGACACATCTGAACCAAAAAATTTCTTCTCCCATTTATAAATAACACCAGAGTGGTCTGGCATGTAGGGCCTAGATAATTAATAAGTCAAACTGATTATATGACCTCTTGCTACAGTTTATTTTCTTCTGAAAATCTTTATTGAAAGAGACGCTTCTTTTACTAAAAGCCGATGGAGTAAAGGAGAGTTTGGGATAAGCTGACACACGATGAAGGGGTCATCATTGTACGGTCTTCATCGATCATTAATCACCATGTTTTCTGAATGAATGATGTTTCCAGCATCTTCAGCATCACACATGAGCGAATCAGAATCGAAATTATATTAACAAAACTAGCAGTGGAACTAACTAATTAAGTGAAACCAAGGTCGTTGGAGTTACGAAGAGATTAATGACTTCAGCTTGCTTTTAATATCAGTATTTGTTAGTCACGAAACTCTTTTATAATAAATTGTTAATTTTATCCCCCAAAAAAAATCATCTTAAGAAGGATATCTTGCATATGGAGTATCTAAAATTCCATATGTCCATCAAATATTCAAATACTTGAGCGAGGGTCACTCAAACAACCTACACGTATCTTTCTTTGTTTTTTTTTTAAACAAAAACTTGTTCTTTAACGACCTTAATCCGATCCGCTCACATTAAGTTGGGTTGGCTGAGCCCAAAGGCATTGGCCCGATTGGGATAATCTAGGATCCGCTGGATTATGTCGGTCACATTGAGTTGGATCAAGTCCACAATTGCGCACATTTCTTGACCGAAACTTACGGCAGAATAACACGCGGGTCATTTCTTTGACTCCATCCAATGTGTCTGGTTTGATATGAAGCATTGATGATGAGAGCTACGGATTAAAATTATAATTGAGAAAATTTATTAAAAAAGTATATAGAAGTATTGACTACTTGTTACTTCGGATTATATTGAGCAAAGCCATATAAATGGGATCGAAGAACACTAGAATTTTCCACGCATAAATTAGATTGAGCTATAATTAGATTTTTAACCCCAAAGTCGCAACTCAGAGACCCAATCGAGTCGGCAAAAAGCTTGCAAAAGGTCTCTCTCAAGTCTCTCGATCAGTTCACTTTTGTAAGTTTCAAGATTGCCTGACCATTTTACTGTAATTTGTTCTAGGTCGTTTGTAAATAACGGTACACCCAGCTGTAAAGATAGTCAATTAAGTTCTTTAATCCTTTCTTCATCAATTCTCTGGTAACCAAATTGGCTGGAAGCTGGGCTTGAAAGGAAAAATTAAAAATGAAACAGAAGTATGCAATAACTTTTTAAGTCATATGAAAACAGTCACAGCACAGGAGATGTACGTACCCACAATACTGTTGGCTAGACGAGTACTTTTCCTGAATTCTTAGCGGGTTTCATTCTTATGTAGGGAGGAGTATATGAGAATATTTATCATCAGAATTGTTTGCTATAAGCAGAAACTTCTCAACAGTTTTTTCGTGAAGAAGGAAAAAGAAGCAGCACTTAAAAAGACGATGTCTCTAGCCTAAGTATCTACTGGGCATTTATTCTTATTACATCAACAGAAGTTCATCAAAAAATAGAAGAAATTATATAAAAAATGTGTTTGAAATGATATAAATTTCATAAGGTTTTAGTTAAGAAATACTTTGTCTTTATTTGAATTTTATTTCTTTTCATTCAATTGGAAAAATGAAAATTTTAGTGCTTAAACATCATTTTATTTGATTCTTTGTAGAACTTATTCTTTATTATTACGATTCGCACACTTGCATTATTTATAGAGTTAAAATAATCAACGGATTTTCAACCCATAAATCAATCCGAGCCCCAGTTTTTTAATTCCAGAATCTCAACAAGATCGAAGGCCAAATATAATATTTGTGCGAATTCAAGCAGCTTTAATTTGTCTTTGTAGTGTTGCGCCAAACACGCGTGTGTGTGAGAAACACATGGGTATATGCGGCTGCTGCTTTTTTCAGGACAAATATATTCCGGTATCAGCAAAAGCTCGCTAAAGTTCTCTCTCTAATTCAATTTTGTAACTTTCAAGGTTTCTAAATTTTGTGAAGGGAAGGGTGTCATGAATCTAACAAATATTTGTGGGACCCAAGGAAGACACGTGGCTTGTCATCACCTCATATGTGGTTCCTCCGCATGATGCCGTTAGAGATAACCGAATGAGAAAGGAATCCCAACAACATGAAGCAAGCTGAGGCAATATGTGAGCGGAGGATGTGATTGAAAAGGATGCGGATGATTTGTACGATATTCTTTCTGGTCCCATCCTTGGGAATCTTTTTGTGGCTCACTTCTCCTTTCGTTCCCTCTGTTTCTATCAATTTGTTTACAGAGTTATTTGAATGTATTTTTAGATGCTTGTAGTTTTTATGAGTGGTTGAATATTAAATATGTGCTGATGGTTCCACTGTGTTGAGACACTTAGGATTTAGGTGATCACACAGGAAAACCAAATTGTGGGCTATCGTGGATGACAAAGCGATTACTCCTCTGCACATCCTGGCCAGCAAACCCTCCGCCTTCCATTACCGCACTAACGTTAAAACAGTGTCACCTGAACGTCGATCGTCACTTTAGAATGAATCTTTCTCAACGCGTAGGAATTAGAAGCTCCTCTGTTTGCACTCTCTCTCTCTTTCTTCTCTCTGCACCTCTTGCGAGAGCTAAGATGCTTTTTGCTTTTGATGATTCTTGTGGTATGATGAGCACGAAAGGTATCTATTGTGTACATCATAAAAGCGAAGTTAGATATGGATTTCATTTATGGCTTCTTCGCCACGCTTTATTTTCTTTCTTTCTTTTAACCTTTATTCAAATCAACGTTGTCCCCACCTATTTATCTTTCTCTGTTATGAAGCTCATCAAACTAATCTGGTATTCATTCTTTTTGTTAGTGTGTTGTGCAAGTGCAGAGTTTGGTATAAAATGACATAAACCTGGATGGGGATCCAAGTTGAAGTGGTGAACATTGTGGTCATCACATATTCTTCATGATCGTCAAACCCGAATAAATGGATATGGACAATTTTCCTCCATTTTCTGGTTTATATATTTTTGCCTAAACTGAAGCGTAAGATAAAACTAATATAAAAATATGCCTTGTATCGTACGTCAAAAGTGAGAAAATGATACAAGTTGATAAGATTAGAAATGAGGCCTATTTTCTCATTATTATTTATTCAATGCCTCCCGAGTCGCAACCTTCCTCCTCGAATAAAACAAAAGATACATTGATTTTTCTGAAGAGAGGGATGGCTAATAATTACTCCATCCAGTCCTTATTATAACATTCTTAACTAATTTTCACATAGCAAGAATTGAAAGTTAAAGCATTAAATTGGTCTTAAATTAATAATTTTTTTTTAAGTTTACCCTCACTTAAATGAAGATAGAGAAGCACCAATTATGAGGAGTTCATGAAAAAAACACTAAATCTTACTTCTCTGGTCTTATTTATAAGGCACTTTCAGCATATTTTACATAGACCAAGAAAAACCTTAAAATGCATTAAACATGTTTTACATAGATCAAGAAAAACCTTAAAATGCATTAACTCTTTATTAAAATATAACAAATTTTCAAGTTTACCTATATTTAATATATACCATTTTCAAAAGAGATAACTACCTATATTATAATAAATTAGGACAAAATAGTACATTCATATTGAAAATTTAATAAAGTGACTCATAAATAGGACAAAAAAAACCTTCTCTCTCTACTCTATAAATAGGACCGGGGTAGTAATTAATGATGAGCGTAAAATGAGAAAAAATCATTAATGAGTTAGCTATTGACTTGTATTTGGGATAAAAAAAAAAAAGCTTCTAGAATAGGCCTTTTAATAGGGATTTGAGGGAGCAAGAAATATTATTAGTGACAAAGAGAAATTTGGTCTAAGAAAAAGAGTTGGTTGCTCATAAAGTAATAAACTAACGTTTAAACCTCATTAAATCATATTTAATACCAAAGCTCTTAAAAATAAAAAAGAAAGGGGAGAAAAAAGTATTTTTCTTGGGGTGAAACACATGGGCATAGATGGCGCTTTTCCACAGGGCAAAGCGAAAGCTCTGTCTAAAAAGAGAGTATCAATTTTGTAGTAATTTTGAAGATTATATTGCTAATTTGAGAAGGCAAAATGGGGAGGCACCAGATTAATTAAGCATAGGTAATTTATTATATTAAAAAAAGGGAAAAGAAATAAAAAGGATCAGTGGGAGCTTTTAAAAATTAAAATAGTTAGTGCCGTCGGAAGGCACATTTTATTTGAGAAATGAGAATGATCCCTTGAGAATGAATACTCTGTGCCGACACGTATGAATCGGAAGCCAGTTTGCCCTATTTGCATATCCCAAAAAGAGTCATACGAAACCCCACTCGGGATTTAGTACGGATGGAACATTTAGTCTTTTAAACTCAACACGCATTCAATTCAACACATTCCTTTTTATCTTAACAGAGCAATTAAAGTTTTAATGCAAGTTGAGAACTGTATATAGGTGGCGTCAATTTATTATTACTCCTCCGGTTCTTAATATAAGACTCATTTAATTAATTTGATTAAATTAAGGAAGTTAGCTAAGTTAGTTAATTATAAAAAATGTGACACGTTTTTCCTAAAACATCATAATCATCTTTCTTAATACCCCCTCTCTCTCTTCTACTTGATTATGGTTGAGGGAGTATCTATAGGGGTAATTTAGAGAACATTGATAAATATGATAAATGGGTCTTATATTTAGGACCAAAACTAACTCAACAATTGGGTCCTATATTAAGGACCGGAGGAGTATTATTATTGTTTCAAAGTTATTTTTCAAAAGAAATAGCGTTGTCTCTGACGGAAGGGACAAATTAACTAACTTTGGGCCAGGGTGACATACGTACGTGTGTGTGTGTGTTTGTTCACAGACAGATGTTCATCCCACCTTCTCTTTTGTCACACTTTTCTTTTTTTCTTTTCGATTTTCAAATAATTAAAAATATATGCCAAGAACCTTTAACTCAAGTGGCAACTCACATAATAAAAGGTGGTGAGATTAATCTAAGAGTGGGTATGTGGTGCGTGTGGCTGTGTGTCTCCCTTAAATTCATACTAGTTGTGTGCACATTTTTTTTGGTGATAAGGTATATTCACTTTTTTTTGGGGTTAATTAACATGCCTATTACACACATCCACGGGAAGAAATTGTTTGGGAAGAGTATTATGGTCAGGATGGGGCCATTATTGCTACAATGTGTGCGGTTACACTTTCCAACACGTATTTATTTGATTATATACTCCTCTGGTCCTATTTATAGGGCAGAGAGAGAAGGTATTTTTTGGTCCTATTTATAGGGTACTGAGAGAAATTTTCTGTATGGATGTATAATTTTACCCCTCATTTATTATTGTGTTGACTTTATTTATATGAAGTATAATGTCTATTAAATAGAGATAAAGTTAGAAAGTTATTAAAATTTAAATAAGAGTTAATGAAACTTAAGATTTTTCTTGATCTGTGTAAAACATACTAGAAGTACCTTATAAATAAAACCAAAGGAGTATAAGCAATTGTCAACTTAAACAGAATCGCTAAATTCAGGGGTGCTCAGATTATCTCTTGGTTCACCTCTCCAGGCTACGCTTAGCACACTATGTACAGTACTTTATTTTTGGGTTTATGTTTTACCATGCCACCACACTTTTCAAAGGGCTGGAGAGGATCCATCTGAACGTCATAGGATGTTTGTTTCTAGGTTATCGTTGCTCATCACATTCGAAAGGGCAAACAACGTAACGTGTTCCGTATACATATATGCATAATTATTAATTGATAAAAAAATGAAAAAAGAAAAAGATATCACATTGCCCTTCCACAATATAATGAAAAGAGATTCATCTGTACTGTACTACAGACACACATGGGAGCAGCTGAGCAGTATAAAAAGCGAGTTTTGGGAGCGAAGTGACCACCAGCCACTGCCACCATCTTAACACACACATAGTCACGTTGTGTTGGTTCGTGCATCGGGGCAAAATGCAACGTATGGATTCCCTTACGGATGTTCTGGTGACGGCGGACAGTTTACACGATTCCACGCTAGAGGGTGATTGGGATGAAGCTTTGACGATATACAAAAACAAAGTGAGTATTATTCACGATAAACCGATCAACAACGCCGGCGACACAGTGTTGCATGTGGCGGTGGAGGACTACAGAGGAGATATGGTGGAGAAGCTAGTAATGGAAATCACGAGAAGTGGGTCGTTGTCTGCGCTGGGAAAAATGAATGATCGAGGAGATACCCCACTGCACTGTGCAGCATCAATAGGGTCCCTCGAGATGTGCAAGTGCATCGCCGAAGCTCAACGGGACGCCCAACTGATTGAAGCTCGCAACAAGAGAGGGGAGACTCCTCTCTTCTTGGCCGCTCTTCACGGCCATATGGATGCTTTGCTTTACCTCCACTCTCGTTGCCCCGACCCAACTGCGCGCCTCTGGAGAAGATCCAGAGCGATGGAGAGAATATCCTTCACTGCACCATCCGCCGAGACCACTTTGGTTGGTTACTCCGAGCCCTTGTTGATTCATTAATCATTTATTTATATATGGCCTTGTTAACTCATTCTTGTTCGCATTCACAGAGTTGGCATTTCAAATCATTCATCTTTACGGAGGGTAAATAGTGGGCTCTTTGGATGAAGGGGGAATTACCCCTCTCCATATCCTGGCCGACAAACCTTCCGCCTTTGAAAGCAGCAGCAGTTTTAGATGGTATCACAAGCTTGTCTACGACTGTAAGTATGCCAGTAGTACGTATTTATTTACCTCTTTCCCAAAAGGGGGGAAAAAAAGAAGTAGGAGCCAACACCAACGAGTCAGGCCCCACATCTGATTTTTATTTTGAGAGAATTTTCATGAAGTCTCAAGCCAAGAATTTAATAATAAAAAAATCTTAATGATAATTGAGCAGCATTTTAATAAAGAAAACGATTAGAAGTTTTTGCTGTTGATTTGTTATTTAAATTTTTATTGATTACATTTTTCTCCTTTTAATCTCCTCGTAATTCTTTCTGTTATTTTTTGTCTCCCTTGTACGACCTCTTCCATTACCCGACAAGACAAAGCTTAATTCATGAAAACAAAATAAAGAAGTTAAGAACATGAACCCCTTCATGGATGTCAATTTGTAAATTTTTAAAATAAAAACTAAATTATAAGTATTCTTTATATTTTAGAATACACACAGTCTCCTAGATATGTCAATAATTCAAGTATTTATTTATTTTCCTTTTGTGGCGGAAGGCATATACGTGAAGCCATTGAGGAGCCTCGAACAGCACCCAAAGACTAGCCCATTGCTCTGGATAAAGTTGTCTGAAAGACAAAGAACCCAGGCTGGCAAGTTCAATCTAAATGAAAACATACTTCGTATATCTTTAGTTTGCTCAGTTTTTTCTCAAATGCAGTGTTAAGTAGTCTAGCTAGGGTGGCTTGTTTGGGTTTGATCATATATATATGTTCCTTCATAATTAAAGTATCTTATGATCTGTTGTTCATGTTTGATTTGTTGTACGAAGGAGCGGATGCAGAAAACCCAAGTTCCGACGGATATGAAAATGTGCCGCCAAATTATTGGACATGTTTTGACATTTTCGCGCGTGCATTCACCTTTGTTATTCGGCCTGTCGTTACCCTTGGTATGCACTCTCCATCTCTACCTAATTATTCCTCCGGTTCCAAATATAAAACCTACTTTATGACGTAAATTACATTATAAAATAGGTCTTATATTTACGACCGAAGTAGTATAATATTAGTAACTGACAAGTACTGGCTTAATTGTGCTGATATATATAATTATGGGTTAAGACGCATCCAGTAGCCTAAAATATTTTTTTAGATGCATCCAATACCCTAAAGTATTTATGTTGTATCCACACCCTAAAATATTTTTTAGTGCAATTTTACACATAGCAATTTAAGGCATTGAATGCATCAAAAATATAATTTCAGGTATTGGGCACACTTTAAAAAATACTTTAGGATGCTAGATACACTAAAATATAACTTAGGGTGTTGAACACATATAAAAAAAATACTTCAGGATACTGGATGTATTATAAAATATTTTAGGGTGCTAGATGCATCATAGTCCTATAATTATTTGTGAATCATGGTTTTATTTCTCTGTTGATCGTATATGTGGTTTTGTTTATAAAAAGGGTTTCGGGAACTAGAGATTGAGAAACAAAAGCACGTCTGGTGTCACCAAATACTGGATCGACTTTGGCAGAATAAAGATGTAGCATACGTTGGAGGTGGAAATGCCCTCCCAAGCTATTCCTTACGTTATGAAGACCTATTGGTCGGATCGTTGACAAACAAGGTTTTTCACTTTTAATTGAAATTTCCCAATTTCTCTGCAAAAACTACGCAATTAATTGCAGGCCGAAGTTAATATAGAACCCGAATTTGGGTTGTCATATTACTCTTATTGTGCTTAATCTGATTTATATTCTAATTTTTAAAACGATCCAAAATCTAATCTCGACTATAGGAATTGCAGATAAAAAGAACAAGGAGACTGAAATTGTTGAGGAGGGTGAAGAAAAAATAGAAGGTAGCTGTCTAATATTAATTATATAACTATAGATTATGGATGACAAGACGTGGCCGAAATTTCTAAATAGAGTGCCACCAATTTATAATTTAATAATTGCAGTTGCAGGACAAGTGATGAGACCAAATGATGATAGCAATCAGGATCAACAGAAAGGTAATCGAAATTTTCCTATTTCTCTGCAAAACCTATGTAATATAATTAACTGCAGGCCAAAATTAATATTCACTGGAACTACCGAAGGAGATTCCACTGCGCCATATTCATTGGATTTATCTGCAGGCGACGGAGAGAAGGAGGAAGAATGGGACAGGAAGGAGTCGGCATTATTTATAGCAGCGAAAAATGGAATTTTGGAAATACTGGAGAAAATTCTGAAGGATAAACCAGGGGCTATCCATGAAACCAACTCGAAAGGCCAAAATGTGTTGCATATAGCAGTCGAGTACAGGCAACCCTATGTTTCTAAGCTTCTCAAGCAGCAGAGGCTGTGGCATAAACTCCTTCAGTCGGTGGATTTCGGTGACAATAATATATTGCACATGGCGGCAAAGTACGAATCGCAGTTTCATCGGGGCCCTAGTGCCTTGCAGATGCAACATGACACCAAGTGGTATAAGGTAAATATGTAGATATGATATGCATTTTCCGCTCTCAGATACTTGTATTGGTTATCCTTGTAAATATTTAAGTTTAAGTACTCTGACGATTGAGTTTGAATTGCAGCATGTGAAATCGTTGGTGCCATCCTACGCAGCATTCCTTAAAAACCGAGAAGGTAAAACTCCAGAAGAAGTCTTCTTTACATATCATAAAGATCTTGTCGAAAAGAGTGATGAATGGCTTAGTCGTACATCTGAATCCTGCTCAGTGGTGGCCGCGCTGGTTGCCGGAGTTGCCTATGCAACATCAACCACTGTACCCGGTGGCAACGATGACAAGACCGGCAAACCAACCTTAGAAAGACGTCCTGGATTTGATATTTTTGCGATCTCTGCACTCATGGCACTCTGCTTCTCTGTCACTGCACTCATCTTGTTCCTTTCCATCCTGACCTCACGAAAACAACCCGCTGATTTTATGAAAAAATTGCCTTTGAAACTTTTTTCGGCCTTAAGCTCACTGTTTCTGTCCATTATCTCAATGTTCATCTCTTTCTGCGCTGCGCATTCCTTTGTGCTTGAGGACAAGTCCAAGAACTCAGTAGCGCTCATCCTCTATTGTATCGTTTGTCTTCCTATTTCCTTCACAATTCTAGAATTTCCACTCTACATGGATCTTTTCAGAGGTATTTTTACGAAAGTTCAACGACCATACTATCAGAAAAGTATTTAAAAGGGGTAGAAGGGGCAATGGCTCAAAATAATAACCCCACGACTTTTGGAGAAATTGAGCCTTTCCGCTTGGATAATTCCTAAGTCCATCAACAATTATGTTTATTCATGATTATATGTAGCTGGGGATTCTCTCCCTCCCATCTTCCATATATATCTTTCTTTAATTTCTTTCTCCCTTCCCCTCCTAATGATTATTAGTACAATAATGTATTTTATCCTTGCTAGATTTTCCCATATTAACATTGCTGATTTGCCCTTCAATGTCGATCTTGTGAAATTCTAGTTCTGCGAAATATTGCCCGACAAGAAATACCATTGCACATGTTTGACACTTTTGATCATGAACATGAAACAATCTACATCATCCCTCGAGTTTTAGAGGGGAAAAAAATCTTTGACTTCTTTAGACTCTTTTTACAACACAAAAAACCAATTGCAAGCAAAATTTCATATAAATAAAATTTTTGCGCTTTCGTGAGATCTAAGCCGAATTTTCTGATGAGTTAAATCTTTTGAAAACCCCACAGTAACGGACTCAGTTTATATGCGTATCAGTCTTGATAAATATTCAAATTCATCATATTTGAAACATCTAAATCTAATATAGATAGTACACATTTAAAAGTTTCAATTGATTATTTTTAAATAAAAGATTATTCTTTGAAAAAAAATAGTTAACAACATATTATCTTTGTTTTCGAGATTATTCTTTGGAAAAAAAAAAGTAAACAGATTATCTTTATTTTAGATTTTGTATTTATTAAAATAATTATTTTGAAAATAAATTAAAATAAAAAAAAGAGATATGAATATTCATTTTTTATCTCGACAGTTCATATTTAATTTTTTTATTTTTTATTTTTTATAGGTATGAAATTCAAGATGAAAATAATCTCTCAAATTTTGGTGTTTTAAAGCATAATTTTTTAATTCAAAAATCATAAATTGAAAATTTTAAATCTAAACCATTGCAATTAGATTTAGATAGAGAGTGCGTGTGTGTGTCATTACAATGACCCCAAAATCGTTTTCAATCTACATATATCATATGAAGGCCCGCTTGCAACAATATATTTATATGGGGATTCGACTCCTATTAAGAAAATCTCTTTCTTCCAAGCTAAACAAGTTAATTACCAATTATGAGGATTAGGCTGATTATTAAATCAACTAGAAACTCAAAGTAAATATGATATCCATCGATTTGTTGCGTGGATATGTAGAAGCACGCTATGATGATCCAGAGAAACGTGTGGCTTCTGAACCCATTGAGATGACCCAAGAATTTCGCTATTTCGATTTTGCTAGTCCTTGGGAACAGCGTAGCGACGGATGATTCAGAATCTGAATAATATTATATTAATACTTTTTTTAATCACTTCCGGTACTGGCAGGGGCCCTCCGAGGCCCGCAAGGCTGCAAACTTCCACTCTCGCGCAGCAGGAGAAACATGGCGTGAAGGAGAGGGTTGGGGGGGATGAAGCTCGACAGGGAGCTATCTTCCAATCCCCCTTACCTGCGAGGATGGAGGAGCGGGAGAATAAACAACCCAGAATTTTAGACGCACTTTACCCACCCTTAACCGTAATGTTAAATTATTCAAGACTCAACTTATCTAAAATTTTCAGTCGCAAAAAAAAAAACTTATCTAGATTTTTTAATGAAAAAAAGGAAATTTATATATAAATATAAATGGAGTTTAAAAATTGGTAATCGAAAAGTTCGTTTATAAATAATATTTATTTTATTTTAAAAATAAAAAATGAAAATGATTGAAATAATTTATGAGGAAGAGAAAAAAAGAAAAAGTAGAGAATCCCACGCAACACAAATTTAACATCAGTACGCACATTTGAACAAACATTGTCACTTGAGAATGATTATTTCTCAGCACAGAGGAATTAGATCTGCACGCACGAAACACCATGCAAACCATCCTTTCCTTTTTTTCTCTTTCTTGTTGCATTCTTACAAGTCATATACATAATCACATCACTCAATTAATTTGTTGCTGCACAGAATTCGAATCTGGTGGCACCCCACACATCTCATCTGAATTGTTACATGCTCAGAAAAGAAAATTAGAACCCTTTTTCCCGCAAGATGCGTTTATTTGAATTTAAGAGATCCTAATTAGAGTAAAAAATTAATGTTGAGTAATACTACCTTCAGTTTTTAGTATAAAAACTAGTTTGATTTTTAATTTGGTCTTAAATATAAAATCTCAATTTATTTTGTGTATCATATTTATCCATTTTTTTTTCAAGGTACTCCTTGTAGTAGTTGCACATGTTAAAATACCTTTGCTAATGCATATAATTAGCAAGAGTATTTTAGGAAAGACAATGTTTATTTATTACAAATAACTACCTTAACTTATTTTTTTTAATTTATTTAAATTATCATGATCAAATTAAATTTGATTTAGAATACAATAAGTGATGCAACCAAGGTCATTCTCTTGTTGACCTAAAAATTATTTAGATCCTAATCTAACTAAATATAAAAATTGCTATTAAAACATAAAAGGAGCTTTTAGCTGTTGAGATGCACGTTTGGGACCCCAAACGTGATCCCAAATAGGCCCTTAGTATATGTTTGGGATTGCTTCTGTGAAAATGAGCTTTTTAGTCCCAACGAGCCGTACCAGTGAAGCTATTTTACATTGCTTCTAAAGAAAAAGTTTGTTCTTGCCGTGGAGAGGGAAGATGTACAAGAGGGAAAAAGACAAAACGGGGTCCATCTTTGTACTATAAAACATAAAAAGATAGAATTTCTCTGGAAAAAACCCCAATCACTACAAAAAAATATGTTAATTCTAGCGGTTATGGTGTTACATTTCTAGCGGTTTTAACCGCTACAAATAACATTTGTAGCGGTTAACGAAACCGCTAGAAAAACAGGTGTTAGAAAAAATTTCTAGCGGTTATCTCAACCGCTACACATCATGGTCAAAACGATAGAACATTTCTAGCGGTTACGAACCGCTAGAAATTATCTGAAGGAGACACATTACTAGCGGTTACAAAACCGCTAGAAATTTTTTCCGGGGAAAGGTTTCTAGCGGTTTTATAACCGCTAGAAAAGTTTCCCCGGAAAAAATTTCTAGCGGTTTTGTAACCGCTAGAAACCTGCTAAACGGGAATTAAATAATTTCAGTAGCGCGCGAAAATTACTAGCGGTTATAGAACCGCTAGAAATATTTGGGAAATTAAATTTTCACACCAATTGAATTTTTAGAATGGCGGGAAAATTTTCTAGCGGTTCTTAACCGCTAGAAAGTTTGGCGCGAAATTTAAATTTGACGAAATATTTCTAGCGGTTCTGAACCGCTAGAAATGTTTACCGTGCCAGAAAAAAAAATTTATGGTTTTTCATATTATAATTTTAAAAACCATTAAATAAATTATTTTGAAGAATTTTTGTTAATTTGTATAATTAGTTATATGTTACATTTTATATATTCAAATTTTGTAATAAAAAATATGTAATTAAATTATGAATGTGTTAAAAGAAGTGAATTTAATCTAACAAGATAATTTAATTGAATATTTAATAAGATAGTTGAATTGAAGATGATATATTTTGGAATATTGAACCTATAGTATTAAGTTGATGAGTATTTGAATCAGTTGAGGAGGGCATGACAAATGTGGAGAAGAAAAATCTGAAAGGAAAGGAGAAATAAATATGTTAGTAAATTTTAAATAAAAACAAATAAAAGATACAATGAATTATAAAATAAAATTCACTTACCATAGAGTAAAAGAAAAAAATCACAATATGAGATAGTAAGAAAAAAAGAGAGAATTATGAAGAAGAATAGGAGAGGAAGGAAAAGAGATGGAGTAAATGAATGTAGAGAAGATATGGTATTTATAGAGATCAGCGACACATTTGTAGCGGTGTTTTTGTAGCGTTTTATAACATTTTGTAGCTGTTATTCATTTTCTAGCGTATATAAAAGCGCTAGTAATTAGTAGCGGTTACATATGTAGCGGTTATTAACCGCTAGAAAGTTAGTATTTTTTATTTTTAAAATCTGAACGAATTTTAATTTACAGGTATGTATTTTGTAGCGGTTCATAACCGCTACAAATTTTTTCACGATATTGTAATTTGTAGCGGTTATTAACCGCTACAAATTACAATTTTCACGAAATTGTAATTTGTAGCGGTTAATAACCGCTACAAATTACAATTTCGTGAAAAAATTTGTAGCGGTTAATAACCGCTACAAATGAAAATTTTTTTATTTTTAAAAAAATTTTACGAATTTTAATTTATACATATGTATTTATGGACGAAAAATTTGTTAAATAATTTATTTTGGATGCTGCTACTCTCCATCATCATCCGGCCTGAAAGGACATATTTTAAAAAAATTTGTTAAATTTATGTTGTATTTGGAAAAAATTAGTAATTAGTAGTTAATTATTTAAATAATTTAAGAAAAGACGTGTACCTGATAAGTGGCAAATTATCATCTCCTTGAGGAAAGAAGTCTTCAAAATTCGAGGGTTGGAAGGGTTCACTGTCGTAAATAATGTCACCATCACCCATATCGTAAAGATCCCGTGGCTTGAGGTGAACGACCATATTCCAGTCTTTATGTTTCTCGTCCTCGACATAGTAAATTTGGTGTGCCTCAGAAGCAAGGATATATGGCTCATCATCTTCAGATGCCCCCGTATGAATAAGTCTTGAGAAATTGACTGAGGTGATGCCCAAATGGTCAGTAGCGAGTCCCCGTGAAGTTGTCGTATTTGCCCAGGAGCATTTGAACAGTGTCACGGTGAAAAGCTGGTAAGTCAACTCAATAATGTCAATTAGCTTTCCATAGTAAGTGACGCCTCCAAAGCGCATATCGCCATCACTACTGCTAGCATAACATCTCGTTCCGAATGTCCCGCAAACTCCAGAGTTTTGTGTGAGCAATCCCTGATCACGTGCAACCGTACAGAACTTGAAGCCGTTGACATTGTACGCGGTAAACCTCCGTGCATGGTCTAACGGACCGAGAGAAAGAGCTCTGAATTCATCTGTGTATGGGCTGTTGTCATTACGTATTCGACGTGTAAACCAACTGGGAAACTCTTTGTGGACTCTTTTATCAATGTCAGCAGAACGCGCACGGCCCCGTAGCTGACGCCTGAGATAACTCCTAAACTCACTATAGTAAAGTGTAATTTGTTAGAAGAGTCAGTAAGAAACAAATATAAAGTGTAAAAGCTAGTGAGCTTATATGATATATATACTTACTGCATGAAGGGTTCAACTTGGCTGCAATTTATCAAAACGTGTCTGTGTGCCTGGAGTTTCTCTGTAGGAGTGAGTCTGAAGAATTCATATCTTCCAACTGGTTTCCCAACAGGAGGAAATAAAGTTGACGTGGAAGGACCGGGAGGAGAATCATCTACGCGACGCGGGCGGTTAAAAGATGTCTCCATGTCATCAAAGTACCTCGAACAGAAAGTTAGGACCTCATCTCCGGAATAACCTTCTGCTATTGACCCCTCAGGCCATGCCTTATTCCTAACATATGATTTTAATTTTCCCAAGTACCTGTAAGTTAAAATTGCATTAATAATTACGAGTAAATGAAAGAACAATGTGAAATTTAAAGAGGCGGGAATAAAAGATAATCTAGTACCTCTCTATAGGGTACATCCATCGATAGTGAACTGGGCCAGCAACCTTTGCTTCTCGAACAAGGTGGACAGTCAAGTGAACCATAACAGTAAAGAATGATGGAGGAAATATCATCTCCAAGTGACAAAGTGTAAGAATAATTTTATTTTGCAGCTGATCAAGCTCTTCCGCTACCAAGACCTTCGCACACAACTTCTTGAAAAATGAACATAATTCTACCAAAACCACCGATACATCAGAAGGAAGTGTGTTTTTCAAGGCCAATGGAAGTAACTGTTGCATAAGAACATGAGAGTCATGACTTTTCAACCCAGTAACCTTTCGAGCCTGCAGATCGATACACCTTGAGATGTTGCTAGAATATCCATCTGGTACTTTTATGTTCTTCAACGTCGAGAGGAAGATATCCTTGTTCTGCTTTGTCAAGGTGAATTTAGCTGGCTGAAACTTGTCGTTTTCATCAGGCCAAGCCTCTTCACGAATTCCCCAGGCCCGTAAATCTTTTCTAGCTGCGAGATGGTCTTTGGACTTTCCAGCTTCATTGAGCAACGTATATAGCACATTATCGCACACATTTTTTTCAATGTGCATAACATCCAAACTGTGTCGTAGCAAATTAGATTCCCAATAAGGAAGAGTGAAAAATATGCTTCTCTTCCGCCATTGCATAGGTTGCGTATCAGATGTCCCACGAGATCGTCGTCCCAATCGTTCGGGATCCACACTCTTACCAAACTCGATATGAACATCTTCTAACTGCCGCAAAATATCCATACCAGACAAAGTAACAGGAGGATCTCTCTTCTCCTGTTTCCCATCGAAGCGAATCCGTTGCAATCTAAGTCTGTGCTTGGAATCAAGGAACCGTCGATGTCCTATGAAGCACCACTTGCGACTGTGTGGAAGGCGACATGGCACAGAATCAAAATTGCACTCAGGACAGGCCAACCCAGTATGCACATTCCAGCCAGACAAAGTTCCCAAACCGGGAAAATCACTTATTGTCCACATCAAGGCTGCACGGAGATTGAATAGTTGCTTGTCATGTGAGTCATATGCCTCAACACCATTCGTCCATAGGTCGAGCAATTCGTGTATCAACGGTTGCAGGTATACGTCAATATCATTTCCTGGTGCTTTCTTGCCAGGAATGATCATGGAAAGCAAAAAGGAGCTCTGCTTCATGCACATCCAAGGTGGTAGATTGTATGGAATTAACACCACCGGCCAGATACTGTAACTTGTGCTCATGTTTCCGAAGGGATTAAAACCATCGGTTGCCAATGCAAGACGTACATTTCTAGGATCATTGGCAAAGTCTGGAAATTTCGCATCAAACGCTTTCCACGCCTCCGAGTCTCGTGGGTGCCTTAACCTACCATCTAGGTTTTCCTCAGTCGCGTGCCACCTCATGTGCTGAGCCATTTTTGATGACATATACATTCTTTGCAACCGTGGTTTCAAAGGAAAGTATCTAAGAAAATAATATATTAAAAATTTAAAATACCGAATATTTTTAGAGACGGAACAAGTAACACGCTGTAATAATTTGTACCTGAGAATTTTGGCCGGTTTCTTCTTTTGCTTCTTGCCCTTTCGTACCGACTTATAGCGTGACGTCTTGCATCTCGTACAAATCTCTTTGTTGGCATCATCTCCCCAGTATAGCATACAGTCGTTTGGGCATGCATCTATCTTCTTATAGTTCAAGCCAAGCTTGTTAATAATCTTTTTTGCTTCGTAAAAAGACGGAGGGAATTCAGCTTGGGGGAAAGCATCTCCCAGTAACTCCAGCAACATAGACATCGCCTTGTCAGTCATACCGCACAAGCATTTGATGTGATACAGCCTCACCAAGAATGACAACTTCGAATACTTTGTACACCCAGAATAAAGAGGCTTGTCAGCTTCGGTCATGAGGTCAAAAAATTCCCGAGCAGTTTCGTTTCTTAGAAACTCCGGTTGAGGTCCCTCTACTTCATCTTCGTTGGGATTCGAGCTTTCGTGAACACCAAAAGCATCACGCACAGCATCATTCACGGCATCGGCCTCATCCACTCGAACTCCCATCCGTGAAACTACTGGCACTGACTCAACACCCATATCTAGCCGTTCCCCATGTAGTTGCCAAAATACGTACTCTCGCGGAAAAGGCTTAAAGATTAAATGTTCCCTAACAATATCTTTGGGATGCCACTTTTTGAAATTACATTTAGGACAGGGACACTGAATCTTACCATTTACGGCAGCATTGGCGAAAGCAAAATCCAAGAAATAGTTTAGACCAGCCAAGTATTGCGGAGTCGACCGGTGCAAGTTGATCCACGACCTATCCATGACTAATAATGCTCAAATTTCGTGAAAATATGCCACAGAGCTCAAAGAGAAGTTAAAATGAAATTCAGTTGAAGTGCTTCAGCTTATAAAGGAGGGTGGAGGAACGGTCATTTTTTTGTAGCGGTTACAAAACCGCTACAAATTTGTAGCGGTTTTAACGGAAAATTTCAATTTCCAGCGGTTATTAACCGCTAGAAATTCTAAATATCGGTTACAAACCGATAGAAATTTCTAGCGGTTTAACGGGAATTTTCTCTCCATCTGTTTTGAATTTTCTAGCGGTTTTATAACCGCTAGAAAATTCGGTCAAATTCTAAATTTTCTAGCGGTTCACCAGAACCGCTAGAAAATTCTACAGTTTTAAAAATATTTATTAAATTAATAAATGATTATAGAATTATTTCGAGTAATTAATATGTTTAACGTGTTTAATAAATTGTAATGTTGATGTTGTAATAAATAAATAAATATTTCAATATTAATTAGTACTTGACATAAATAAAATTATAGAAATAAATCAATAAAGGAAACAAATAAATATAAAATTTAGATAAATATCTAAATAATATATAAAACCGTAAAATTAAGATTCTAATAAAATCCGATACAATGAAAGCAAATCATGGGTGGGGGGCAGAAGCAGCATCATCGGGATCATCCTCTGCTGAATCCTCCGGCTGACGGTGGGCAGGCCGCTCAACCTGCTGGGACTGGACTGGCGGATGGGGGGGTAGGGGCGGGACTGGTGGCATGTGTAGGTCGGGGATGTCAGGAACCGAGATGTTTGGAGCTATACTGACCACCACATGACGCAGAGCCGTAGCAGCTGCCAAGAGCTGGTCAAGCTGCGTCTGGAGCTGACGATCACGCTCCTGGAACTGACGATCACGCTCCACGATCCTGGCCTCGAACTCTTGTCTGAGCTCCTCTCGCAATTCCTCTGAAGATGAGGAACCCGGCCGCTTCGCACTCGCATGAGAGCTCCCAGCAGTATATGAAGGGCCAGCGCCACTTGAGCGGGGCAGCCTAGTCGGTGTAGGTCCAAGTCCAAGCCCGCTAACTCGACCAGGGTGCTGCGGCCGGCCAAGACCCGCTAAAAGTGAGGCGGTGGGATCCAAGGCAGACCCCTGAGACTCACGCAACTCGGAATCGACCTGAGTCATCCGTGCCTACCAAAATTAATATAAAGAAGTTAATTATAATATAATGATATCTACACTGTGATATTATATTAATATTTAATTTATTACTTACCGCTATCTCCTCAACCTCATCCGACGCACGCCCGTCTCGGGGTCTATACACCATCGGCCACATCTCGCCATAAGTGGGCGTGTATCCCCGCTCCTGCTGCGTCTTTTCTATCTGTAAATGAAATCAAAGAAATAATTAGTTACAAATTAAATACATCTACATATTTAATAAATTTATTTCAAGTACTCACAATCTCGTCATAAGTGATCGCAAAGCTCCTGGATCCAGCCCTATGACGTATCGTCTGATGCCTGACGCTCCTAGCATTTCTCCTAGAAAGAGCCTGAAGCAAAATGTAAAAAAATTAAATTAAATGAGTCAAGTCGGATAAAAAATAAAGAAATTATAATTAATACAATATTATCATACCATCTGGTCAGCCGTCATCCTAAAATAGACGTAAGTAGACCAGTCTTGGTCCGGGACTCCACCAGGTACATCTGCCAGTATCTCCTGGAGGGGCCTCGTCCCGTCACCTTTCTTCTCCCTCCACAGGTCGGCCCTCCTGTTCTTCCATGCCATCCCCAGCCTCTTGATCGTGTCAGCCCTCAACTCCTCCCCCAGAATAAATTTACTCTATGATTAAAATAATAAATTAACTAAATAACAAATTATAAACAAATAATTAAGCAATTTCAATAATTAAAAACAAATAATTAGTTTTTAACTAATTTAACAATATTAAAATAAAATATAAATTAATCAAAGTTTAATAATAATTAAACAATTAAGTAATTTAAATAAAAAAAATATTTACTCAACTAAATTTAAAATTATTATAAGTATAAATTAATGAAATCAATAACAAATTATTTTCATTTAACTACTTTTAAATAATTTAAATAAAAATATATATTCATTTAACTACTTTTAAAAATATTATAAATAACAAACAAATTAAATAAATAAAAAATTATAATCAAACAATTAAATTATTTGAAAACAAAATATATAATCATTTATTTAAATTAAAAAAAATTATAAATAACAATTTTATATTACCTTCATTATTTCCCAGCCTTGCTGCTTCTTGTCTGAGGTGATCTTCTTCCAGTCCTGCACGTAGATGGGGAACAGCGTCCACTGCTGACCAAGGAGGCGCAGTACTTGTTGTACAACTGGCCACCTTTCTTCGTCGGTTGGCCCAACTCATTGAGCGGCACAACCACTCGTCCGCCCGTCATCATAGACAGCTCTCTGGCTGTCAGCCTCCGATAGGACCTGTTCCCCTCAGTGTCTACAAAATTTAATTAAGAAATAAATTATATATCAATAAATTAATATAATTTCTATATAAATTAAATACTGATCAAAACTTTAAAAAGTTAAAATAAATACTTACCGACAAATTCCACCTCATAACCAGCCTGACGTCTCGGAGCAGGACGCTGTGCAGCCTGGGGATACTCATTCCCTGATCCTGCTGCTCCTCCTCCTCCTCCTCCTCGTCAGCAGCATCAGCATGGGGTTGCTCATCCCCAGTAAAATGAGCCTCCTCAGTCCGCTCAATACCATCCTGCTCCATAAAACTGAGGATATCCTCCTCGCTCAGATCGTAGTCATGAATGCTGGGAAATGGCTCATCAGCATCATGATGAACCTCACGGGTCCAGCTCTCTCAGGATCAACTGGGTCTTTCCCATGTCGACGAGGCATCCTAATAACAACAAATAGTAATTATTTATAAATGAAATAAAAAAAATTAATTTATAAGCTATAACATAATAAAATTAAAAAATAAAACATAAAATAAAAATTATTTATCAATAAATTACTATTTTTACCTGAAAATAAGGATCTGCAACTGAATCAGAACTCAAATATGTTTGTGAAGAAAATTCAGCAGAGCTTCGCTTCCAGAACGATTGAAGAAGTGAGAGTGTGGGGGGGGATATATATAGACCGAAACTTTCTAGCGGTTAGGCACAAACCGCTAGAAATTTCTAGCGGTTTTGTGCCTAACGCTAGAAATTCCCAACGGTCATATGACCGTTGGGAATTTCTAGCGGTTCACGGCCGAACCGCTAGAGATCTCTAGCGGTTCGGCCGCGAACCGCTAGAAAGTCTGGCGGTTCGGGCCTGAACCGCTAGAAATTTCTAAACTCCTCGGGGAATGAAAAAAATTTCTAGCGCTTCATGCATCAACCGCTAGAATTTTTCAGTGTCTAGCGGTTTATTAGCCTGAACCGCTAGAAAGTAAACGCTACAAATTTGGCGCCAAGTTCCCGCCAAAGCCCGGGGAGTTTTCTAGCTCTAATTTTCTAGCGGTTAGGGGGTAACCGCTAGAAATGTGCGTTTAATGGTCAAACCGTCTGTATTTTGCAGCGGTTTTGTAGGAACCGCTAGAAATATCTGAAATTTCTAGCGGTTTTCTTTAACCGCTAGAAAGGTTCCGCTGCTACTTTT